>NW_023459897.1:0-46265 GCF_013731165.1 Rhagoletis pomonella | reverse complement strand
TTGTGAAGTTGTCACAGTTCATCATCGCAGGAGCAGCCAAGTTCTTCTTCTGATACTTCTATTGTGTTCGTTTGGTTTTATTGTCCCCTCAAAGATGCCGAGTAGGGGTTTATTTTCAACGTAGCGAAGGCCACACAAACAGGGCCAATCAATTGTTTCTCCACAAGTTTATACGCTTATAAAAAGGATAGGTCGCGAGGTGGCTCTGCTATGCATTTCCTAAATTATCGATAATTTCGATATGTATATTGCTCGAAATGCCACGTTTTGTGTTGAGCACCTAATAAAGACTTTGGCCCCTATTATGAGTTGCATTCGATTTTCGATCTTTGCTGGCTATCGAAGATCGAAGATCGAAAGTGAAATTCGTATTATTATTTTCGTTGAGTATCGAATTTTCTGTCGAACAGAATTTTGCTTTCGTTGGTGTAGCGAAATGTTAAAAAATTTTAAAAATGTATGATTTTGCATTTGTTTTCTTACTTTTTGGCGGCTAGATACTAATTTAAGCAATTTATATTAATTTCAAGCAGTTCTAACGTCGTGAATAGTAAACACAAGCTCGAAAGTCTGGTTTTACATATGAAAGAAAATCCCTATACGCTGTTGGCACGATCTCTGGAAACAAAATCATGGAGCTGTTTATAGTTTTAATATATTTTAAATAGATTTGGATCACAAAATTTCTTAAATATATTGTATGTCAAAATATATTCGAAAGACTGAACTTAAACTCCCACGTTTTCTGCTCTTCACCAGTTTTTTAAGCCCTCGTCCTCTGACGAATCGTTCAACCAAAACTCCGTTGTGCTAATTAAATTTTTTTTTACCACGCTTTTTAAACTCACTTTTTATATTTCATTTTAATTAAATTTAAAATTTTAATTTAATTAAAGTACAAAACCGCGTAACGTCATTCTGCAAAACCGCGTAACCGACGTTGGCTGCCAAAAATTGGATTTGCTCACACAAACTATTGGCTTAATCCTTATCCATTCGTCCTGAAATATACTAGCCAGAAATGCGATTGCTTGATAAAAAAGAGAACCATTTTGAAATATGAATGTTTTTACCCTCTAGAAAATAATTTATGCAACCTCACATACGCGGTTTTGCATTATCTTGATACGCGGTTTTGCATTTTGTTGATACGCGGTTTTGTACTTTAAACGACGATATGTACATATGTATAAGCACTCTATTTAGTTTGCTCGATCTGTAAACAAAGCTTCTCAGCGGTGAAAAATATACTATTGTGAACAACTTAAACAAGCGAAATTCACGATAGCGCTATTCTTCATCGAATGAGCGCCATAATACCAAATGAAAATTCGTTCGATTAGCACTTTCGACCACAGCCGAAGATCGAATGCAACTGCCTTAATGATTTATATTTTTTACAAAAACCCAACAATTATTTAAGCGTTCGGACTCATTTTCACCTCTGGACATCAACGAAGGCTTTACCCGGAGTATTTGAATTTCACGAAATATTAATGAATGGGCATAAAGGGACGTGTAAGAATTATACTTTAGACATCCTCAACATCAACTTTCCCCTATGAAAGTGGCGAAAATCTCAATTTAAAAAACTGATACTCGTACGAGTCCCACACGCGTGCCCCGTACAAACAGTTTCATTATTGAAACTTTTGTTGTTAATTAGAGGGACTCCAACCACCATATTAAAAGCATTTGTTAATGTCAGAAAACAATTTCATTTACGTATTTTTTCCTTTATTTGGGCACAAAGCTTCCAAAAATTGAACTTTTATTAAACTTTTAAAACGGTACAAAACATTTAGCCAATTTAATTAATTTTAACCAAAAAGGAGGTCTTAAATAGCTCATGATATTTAAAATTTCTGTTTAAATTTGATTATGCGTTCAACAAGTAAACTCAATTTCCATTAGTAAAATATTAAAAAGTCTACTAAGCTAAATCAGTTAATAAATACAATTGGGGTATTCACAACGGTGTCGTAAGTGTCGTATTGTTGTATGTCGTAAACTTTAAACGCCGAAAAAATATATTAAGGGGGTTCGTAAAGTACCATAAAAGTCATATTAAGCATTTGTGCATATGTGTTAAAAAATAGTTGGTTATGGTTTCAAGTTCTCTAAACATTTATTTAAGCTTTTAAAGTTTACGACATACAACAATACGACACTTACGACACCGTTGTGAATCCCTCAAATGCAGTTAGTGTGGGTTAATCACTTTGGAATGCGAATACAATGACGTATTCAATACACAATAGGACATTGCATTGTTTTGCTCTTATTTTAAGTGTCTAAGCAAATTTATTCAAAAGGATCAATTTCTAAATTGATTGTAGTTTGGAACTGCCGAACTCAATTGTGAGGGTATGTTCTACGTCTATTTAAAACTACATTTTAATTGAAACGAACATATTATAAGCTCACACGAATATCTACAAACATACATATCTTCTTAAATAAGTAACAATTTTACTTATGTACATATATATGTGTTTTTATATACAATTGGGTCTGTGTACATTAAGGCACAAGCCACATTCCTGAAAAGTTGTGCACAAATTTTGTTTCAATATGTAATGTTTAATGTCCTAATACAGCATAAATTATATTTAACAATCTAAATATATGCATACATATGCAGCTTTTGCTTTAATTTGTGTACATTATCATTTCTAATAAGCATGATAGTATACATCCACACATCCGCAACGTGTTCTGTGATAAAGAACAAATCAAGTAAATTTTAGTGTAGCCCATGGTGACTTTCACAATCGTTTAAAACTAAGTCACCTTAAGTAGATATACACTTATACATTAAACCAATCAAATAGATGTCATTGAGAGAAACTCAATAAATGTATAAAGATATTTTGTAAATTTTTTGCGTTTTATAACAAATTTCAGTAAAATTCTTCACGAAATTCGCGATTTGCGCCACGACATAGCCAAGGTACTTATATAGATCATGAGAGTTCGCCGATTGGTGCATTTTGCAACCACAAATCGTGTATGAAATTGTATAAGTTGTCACTAACAGCAACCTGGAAAGAAATTAAAAAAAAAAAATTATTTAGTTATTGTATAAAATTATACTTGTTGGGAGATTAAGTTGAAAACCAAGCTTAATTTTAAATTACCAACTTTAGGTCACAGAGCAATTACTCTGTGTTCGAATGGGTGACACTTTTTTCGCTATTCGGACAATGGTTTTCTCATTATTTTAATTGTAGCGATATATATATCATTTTAAGTACAAAACGGCGTACCAACAAAATGTAGAACCGCGTATCAAGATAATGCCAAACCGCGTATGTGAGGTTGCTTAAATTATTTTCTAGAGAGTAAAAACACTCATATTTCAAAATGGTTCTCTTTTTTCTAAAGCAATCATATTTCTGGCTAGTATATTTCAGGACGAATTGATAAGGATTGAGTCACGAGCTTGTGTGAGAAAATCCAATTTTTGGCAAAAATTTTCAGTTACGCGGTTTTGCAGAAGTACGATATATATCGTCGTTTAAAGTACAAAACCGCGTATCGTCATTCTGCGAATCCGCGTAACTGACATTGGCTGCCAAAACTTGGATATGCTCACACAAACTCTTGGCTGAATCCTTATCCATTCGTCCTGAAATATACCAGCCAGAAATGCGATTGCTTTATAAAAAAGAGGACCATTTTGAAATATGAGTGTTTTTACTCTCTATAAAATAATTTATGCAACCTCACATACGCGGTTTTACATTATCTTGATACGCGGTTTTGCATTTTGTTGATACGCGGTTTTGCATTTTGTTGATACGCGGTATTGTACTTTAAACGACGATATACAAAATTTATATTTAGGCGCATTACTTATGACAACAGTTATGCGATGAATTTCGCCATTGCGTGGGTACAGAACTAGTAATCTCCCTTCAAATGGTTTCTTTCCATGTAAGTATGTATATTTGGTGAAACGAAGTTCATGTGATATATCTTGTTCGATTCAAGATCAAAATATGAGTAAAGCAATGTCTTCTTGCAGTCTTCAAGCCAACAGATTTCAATTTTAAATATCTCGAAATCCATAGCTGACCTAAAGAAAATGATTTGCACCACTAGTTTCGGGGTAATCGAAGTAGGTTTTCCCGTCCGGTAGCCAGAGTTGGGGGTAGGTAGTGCACTAAATTTTGAATGCAAAAAACTAGTGCTAGTGCTATTTTATTTCACTATAACTAAATTTGTTGGTAGTGAATAAATTCGCATTACACTCGAATAGTGCTACATATATTTAAACAGTCACTACATACATATAAGCTGCAGATAAAAATATTTTCACTAAACTTTCAAAATCATCAAGCAAAAAGCCCCACAATCAACTTTTTTCAAAAGTTTACCATATTGTTCTAGATTTTAGTGCATATGCTATATATCTAGTTAAATTCGCAATTATTTAAAATCTTACCTTGTAGGGCGTTGGATTTAGTGTGCGTTTGTGATCATTCCGCAATGTTTTAAGAGAAATTTGTACCTTCTCCCGAACTTGTTCCAGCGTAGGCAGCTGTTGCGTTATTTTACCGTCCTTCCAAAAGACTTTGTACAATAATTCAACATGTGAGGGAATTACGTAGGCACGCTTCGATTCTTGAAACGGATGGCGGCATAAAACCTTTTGACCAATACTTGGGGGTGGTTCCGTAACCTTTTGCAACAAATCTATCAAAGCATGGCCATCGGCGCTGTACAGTCTGTAAAAGAAAAAATATTTTAATAGTCTCGTCAAGAAGTTATAAACTTTTTTTGCAGAATTTGACGTGGTACAATAAAGGTTCTTCTTCTTGATGTATTGTGGAACGATTTTTCGTCATCCATTGTCAAATTTGATTTGGAAACAAACCGGTTTAGGCGGCCGCCGCTGTGGTATAGTGGTAGGCAGTGCGCGCTTCCACTCCGAAGGGCCTGGGTTCAAACCCTGGTCAAAGCAACATCGCAAAAAATATAGGAAAAGGGTTTTTTCTTAACAGCAATGGCAGGCAATGGCAAACATGTTCAATAAATGACTATAAATCATATTACGGTCAAGCTGCAGGGATGGTATTTTTAGCGATTGTAGTCAAAAGTTCAAGCCATAATTTAAGCTTAAGTAGAAGGCTCTATAAAGACTGAATAAGAAGAAATATACGGTCCTGTTTTGTTTTCCACCTTAAATAATTAAAAAAAAAGTATTATGTTCGAAATGCAACCGTGGACGCCAGCTGGCTATGAAGCTTGCGAATTTCTGCAAATTCCTGTTCGCGCACTTTGAAAGTTTGATACCTTATTCTCTGAATTTTGTTACTGGCAATTATTACTGGCTTTTCCAAACGAACACAACTACTATCAGCTTATTGTCAAAAAATTTGGCATTTCCTCTTATCTATTACTAGCCAATGCCCGCTTGCTCCGCGGCGCCTAATAAGATCTTTTGCGTTGGCCAATACAAAACTAGCGTTTAAAAGCAAAAGCGGTCTTAAAAAGTAAACATTTTTAGTTTAAATTGAAACGAATAAAGAGCAGAATCCTCCTCACACATAGGCCAATAATAGTAGCGCTGTGATACCATATGGAATACTAATCCCTTTCGATGTCATGATGTCTTACTTCCACCTGTGAGATCTCTGCCAAGCGTGCGTAATATTCTTCAATGATCTTGCAGCTTCAACATTGGTCTGATGTACAATGTAAGCCAATAAAAGTCCTTATAAGGAAACTAAAGAACACAGATGAGCGGTTTCAGTTATAGAAGGGCCAAGAATCCTCGCCCCCCACAGGATGAAAAGTTTTCCCGTACATTGACTAAATGAGTCGTGTGATCTCTTAAATATCGTTCAAATGGAGCCATTGATATACCTACCGTGTTCCTTTTTTTACGAACGTAGTCGAATCTTTCCTTGTCAATTGCCATTTTTACAATTTACCTTAATATTTATGAACTGGTTTATTTGAGTCTTACTGCTGTACTAAAGCCGCCCCGAGCATTTTCCTCAATCGGAGGTAGGTGCAAGATCGCATTTAGGGTGTATGAGGTCGTCAGGCAAAGGTGCACTTACACAATGTTGCGGTCTTTACATGCATACTTAAACGAACCCTCCCTTTAGCCATATGAAGAGTAAATTCGTCTAAGATGAATATAGGGCCAAAGCAGACAAAACCCCGTGTGGGTTTTTATATATTTCGGCTGCAGCGCAATTCATTAGGTCCCTTTCCTGCAAAACCACTGCCTGTCATGAAATGAATACGCATTATGAATTTCAATCAGATCTTATAAAATATAGCTGGTCGTTTTTAGGAACGAATTTTTCATCATACAGGTAGCTCACTTTGCGAATTTGAACGAAATCGGTTAATAAATACGACTTTTATAAGTAACTCTACTCCATCACCACCAGCGCATTGTCTAGTAGGCTATAATAGGACCATATATGCAAGGTATAACCTCCGACAATTTGACTCGAATTAACATTAACAAAATCGGTTCATAATAGGGCTTTTATCAGGTCCGTTTTTCGCAAATGCGCTTTTCATCATGCAGGTACACACAGAAAAAAGTCAGCTAAATAAATTTCTCTCAACACATCATTTGGTAACTATAACCAAATAATGTAATTATAACTAAATCATGTGTTGAAGAAAACATATTTAGTTGACGTAACTAAACTCTTTTCTCAGTGTAGCTTATACTTTGAATTTGAACGAAATCGGTTCATAAATACGACTTTTATAAATAACTCTACTCCCGCGCCACCTAGCGGCTCTAATTTTGGTAAACATATTTTCGAGTTAAGGAATCTCTTTCGGATTAAATCAGACTACTTCGGACTTTTTCTGACTATTTCTACATTTTGTACATATCGTTAGCTTAATATAGAATATAGAAAGGCCCTATCTGAAATTTTTGTTTCTTTACGGAGTGGTGAAAAAACTTCCTACAAAATCAAGTCGTTTTGCTGCGAGTTTCTTTAAAAAGCTGCTTTTATTTAAGAATGTAACTAATTTTATGCTATAGTAAGTATTTTTAAAATCCAGTAGGTGCTTGGTGGGTTATCGGCAGACTTTTGTACAATACTGGATTTGAAAAGAAAATTAGTAAGGGTATTTCTATATTAAGGTAACGATATACATACTGTAATAATCCATTCTTGATAAAAAATTTGAGAATTTTGAAATATGCTGGATTTCTCACCGGGCCCGCACTTTCAAAGGGGCCCACATTTTTCCGAAAATAAAAAATTATAATTCTTTCCAAATGTATAATTTGATTGTTTAATATTCACACACAGTTATTAGAAATTCTAACAAATGTTAAAGCGTATTTGTACCCCCGGACCCGTTGTAAGTTAAGAATATTAACGAAAACGGAGATGGAGAAGATGAAAATAAAAGAGGAGGGGTGAAATAACTTTTATCAGACAACGTAAAAATAAACGTTGAGAAATAACTCTTTTTGGTGACGGAAAACATATTTCTCCTGCATAACAGTTATAAGGCAACGTTAAAAGTCTGTGGTTATGGAACAACGTTTTTCCGATAAAACTTATAACTGTTATGTCCTTGTTTCAAATAACAGGAAGCTTTTAATTTCACCTTTTACATATAGAGTAAATACATAAATACTCTCAAACCTATGTATGTATGTTGGCATGTACCTGAAAGCATTTTTGTGTCCCGGCATGGTCACCTTTTCGACATCTTGACTTAATTTCATACGCGGCTGTCCATTTATTTCTACTAGCTTGTAAACACAACCCAGGGCTGGCTGGCGTTGACAAGTCACTAAAAATTAAATAATATATTTTTTTTTCATTACTTTAAGTTCTCCTATATTTTCATATAATAACAACTTACCTAAATGTGTACCGATTCCGAAACAATCGATTTTATGGCCCTGCTCATTCAAGCTAAGAATTGTATCTTCATTAATATCATTCGACGCTACAATTGTCAATTTATTGAACCATGGCACTTTGAAACGTTCAGCAACCTTTTCGAATGTTTCACGCGCCAAACAGGATAAATAGGCCAAATCGCCGGAATCGATACGAATACCAACCGCATGATAGCCTAAATCGTTGAGTGCTAATGCAACAGCAGAGAAATTCAAAAGTCCGCTTCTGTAGTTGGCAATCAGATTTCGTAAAGAGAAAATATAAAATTACGAATATAAAAGCTCAAGTTAAGTGCAATATAGAAGCAAACGCTTTTACTGTTTAAAAAATAAAATTATAAGTGCCTACATACAGTGTGTATCCAGTTTATAAGACCGTTAAAAAACTAGCCAAAATGTTTAATGGGGTTAACGCACACAAAGATTTGATAGAAAACAGACGATCATATTCAGATAATCAATTTAAATACAGATTTATGATTATTTTAGAAAATTAACTTGCATTCAAGTTTTTATATATATTTACATAAGTAGTCAATGCTGGCCATTTGAATAGAGAAAATGCAATCCAAATTTCAAATTCGAATTCATAATGTCATTTAGTTTTGTGTCTATTCAGTTATAATTTCTAATAAATAATTTTTATTAATTACTAAATAATCATATCTAGATATTTTTATTGATACCGCTATAGATATTAAAATCGATCGTTGGCGCTACGATGGGATATCTTTGGAGTTGCCATACAAATTTTAAATTTATATTCATATGTACGTGGAATTAATATTTATTTGTGGCTTCTCACTGCATCATATAGTAAAAGGCTGAACTTTCATTGCCATTTACAAATGTTACCCTTCTACAAAGCAAAATGCTTCATGTTAAGAAAACTATGTTTCTATTTTGAAAATCTTAATGATCTAAAAAATCGATTTGAGAACATCTTAACGGTCTAAAAACTATAAATTTCGTTTTTATGTATATCTAACCTTAAATAACTTCAATAAATGTGCTTCTAACTAAAATGTATCAATTAAATAGTCGAAAATCTAAGTATGTATGTATAAGCGAATGTGCTTCAACATATAAATTTTGCTGCTTCTAATTGTAAATCGTTGATAATAAACGATGCTACATACATTTCTGTATTCCTATTGCGATTATCGAATTTATTTGCACTTAATCTGATTTGTATGTATGTAAGTATGTGCGTTTCGGGTAGAAGAAATTATGTTTTAGTATGAAGTTCTGATAAAAGAAAACAGCAAAATTCGAACACAACAAATTAATAATACAAAGTTTCGAAGTTAATAAAATGCACAGAAACACACAAGCCATGCAGTGTCCTCTCTCGGAAACAATTTTTTTCTATTGTGAATAGGACTAGTGCAAATATTAGAGTTACATACATAAAAACAGTTGAATGAAAACAATAAATGTATTATTTCTATGAAATAGACATGTATTTTTGATGTTATATAGGTATGTACCTTTCTAGTCCATAATTATGTAAGTTCCACATATTTTTTTAATGTGTGTATATATAAATGTATATAATTGGATTTTTTAAGTACACTTAATATTATAAACAATATTTCATTACATTGATAAACAATATCATCCACATAACTACTACATACATCCCTTATGAACACACATGTAAATGTCCACAGACAACACGTATGTATGTAGTACATGTATACTTAATATACATAAATATTGAAAACCCATTTGTACGTTTAGTGAATTTTTTTGTATGGGGAATGTATATGAGAAATGAAGAAATTGTTTTTTTTTTCAAATTATACTACACAAATTTGTGGATTTCGTTTTACATACCTCTGCCAAAATAGTGCCGGGAAGTCATTTTTATTGAGGCTCGGGTTTTCGCCTTTTAGTAAATATATTTAATTCATATAAAGTAAAATATTAGGTTTTTACGATCACGTCTGATGCAGGTTAGCTATGCATGCGCCAAAAATGAATTACAAATGTTGAAATGTTATTGACGATATACTTGAAATGAAAACTTAAAATAAAAAAAGCGAGATGTCAGTGCTTGTACAATAGAATGGTCGAAAAATGCATGAAAAAAATCAGCTTATTAGAATCTACCTGCTGTCCCCTGCCAGAATTATGTAAAATGATAAACAAAAAGCCCGTATTTTTTCAATTAGAAATCTGTTAATATTTGATGGTGCCGCTGGCGCGTCGAAGTTTCCGTTGTATTTTTTTGTACAATTGCTATGAAACGTTCAAAGCCGATATTTTTTTGATCGAATAAAAATATTTGCTTTCAGAAATCTTCAAAACACAAAATTATGATGCATATTTAACATCTAAATTGTACTTTTTTTTCATAACCGATAATCTTGTCTCTGATATACAAAATTGAATTATTTTATGCGTTCGTAGTCACATCACTCACGAACAGCTCAAAGGATTTGTTAATTTTTTTTTATTATTTCTGTTGCTTGAAAAAGCACTTTGCTTTTGCTTTAAAATCTCTTGGAGAAATAACGAGCATTTTTTTCTGGAGTGCTGCAAACTGATTTAAGAAATTTTGATAGAAGAAAATTTATTTTCCATTTCTTGTGCGTCATTTTATATGAATTTTTCATTTTTTTAAGAGCTGGAAACAGCCCTTTAAAATACACAGTGCAACAAATTTGAAAAAGTTGGAGGTGGTGGGAGTCGGACCAAAAGCATTTGACTAAGCTGGTCAAATAATGAAGAAGTACCAAAGGATTTGCAAAATTGGTTACCATTTCTTTTTTATCTCAATTTGTAATTTCGTGTTTTCAGGTATAATTTCTTGAAAAAAAGTAATAAAAACACATTTTGCAAAGATAAAGGAGAAGGGATGGGAGGAATTTATTAGTTTTATTATATAGGTATGTACGTATGTATATATGTACATATGTATATGTTTGTAGGTATGAAATTTGTGAGCAAACCAAAAAAATCATTGTACTTGTTTATTTTTGAACCCTGAATTCACGAATTTAAATCGATGTAAAAAGCAAATTGGGACCAACTTTTTAAAATGCTTTGGATGGTATTTATTCATATTTTAATTTCTATTAATGAATGCAATTGGTCTCATTCCCATCACTTTTTGAGTGATCAAAATAAAAAAATATGTTCTTTAGTTCTGGGGGTTGGCTGAAAAAAAAAGTTTGGACCACCATAATGTACATACATATGTAGATACTATGAATGTGTGAATGTGTACGATAGCAAAAAAATATGCGAGCCTATTATAATAGCTATAAAATTTTCCATTTAAGTTAGACGATTCGTTTCAAGGACAATTAATCGGTTAAATTTATTTAAAAGAAAAAAATATATAATAAGAGGGAGAAGAAAATAAAGGGCGTTTCGAAGAGCGAAAAGCAAATCATTCGGATGCGAATACTTGGCTCTATGAACTTTCATTAATCCGTGTCGCGTTTCGAATCGCATTGAGTTTCCAATCGCAATACAGATTAGAACCCTGGTTAATTTTATTTGAAAAAATATCAATATCTAGGCGACAGAAGAAAGCAGTTTAACGAAAATGGGGTAAGAAATAATCGGGTTATACAAGTATCATAAAATTTGCATTCAGAAACATTTTTAAATTGTTTAAAAAATGTATCATTTTAAAAACATTGGGTTAATTTTTATTTGATTTTAGCATACATATGTATGTACCCACGGACACCTGAAATTTACATTTGTCTTATTTAATACTATACACTTCTCTATCGCTATTCCACGGTACATGTGTATGCTTTTTTAACATAAATGAGCAAAAATAAGAATGCATATGAGATATTATAACGAATGCATACACATGAATCTGAGTATTTATGTACATACATATATTTATGTGTAAATTTGCCTTGCAGTGTTGAATATAAAAAAAAAAATTTTAATTTAATGATACTGATATGGCATGAGAAAGATTAAAAAAAAAAATCCTTCGGTAACATTTCTAAATTCAATCAAGTGTTAGAGCTAATGTATGTTCATATCTATGTATACGCAGCAAAGCACATACAGTGAAACCCGCTTAAGCACCCCCCCCCGCATTAGTACCTAACCCGCTTAAGTAACCAACATTTTTGGGCAATGTGAAATTTGAATGTAATCGGAAGAAAATACCTCTCTTAAAACCTCCCCGCTTATTTACACAGCCCGCCTAAGTACCTAAATTTTTCATACCCCATTTACCATTTTACTTATAGTTTTCCCCTCTTAAGTACTCTTTTAAGATTTCTTAAAATATTTACACATTCTGAAATTCAGTGACAGCGCTACTCACCTTCGGCAAAAAATCAAAAAAATAAACGGTAATTTTTAGTCAGTTGAAACTTGCCATTATTACACTAAAATTTCGTTTGAAATTTTGATGAATTTTTGTGTTTTTCAAAATCTTAAGCTTCGGTTTATATGATAAGGGAATTAACTGTATTTAATTGAACAATCTTAAAATTTATTAAAAAATAAACTGAAAGGGCAAACAATATTATTCTGAATTCGGTCCAAAATTAGATGTCCAACACTGTTTGTAAGAATATATAAATATATATAATCAATGAAATTAAAAAAAAATTTAATTCCTGTAACAATTACATACTTTGCTTTATCATTTTTTCTAATAAAGTTTTTTTTGTTTGTTTATCTGTTTAAATAATGCTACGATCTTGGTTTTAAGTTTCGTATTCTTGATTAAACGTTCATGTTCTAGTCAAAGATTTACATATCAATACAAGTTAAAAAGAAGGTGTAACTACATCAATAATTATGTTCGCTTAAGTACCTGCATCGAGGTACTTAAGCGGGTTCTTTTAAGTACCCAACCTGCTGACATTTTTCGTGAGGTACTTAAGCAGGTTTTACTGTAATTAGAAACATTTACGTCTCTGGCATACAAAAAATGCACCAGAATACATCGCACGTTTAATAATATAACGAAGTATATAAAAATTTCAATTTTGTGGGAAAACGCAATCAAAGTTTTATCATTCATACAGTTAGTATACAAAATGACAGATGGAGACACATATCTTCACCATATTTGGGAAATTTGGTTATCTGTTAGACTGAACATATTCTACTTATTTATATTACATTTTGAGTTACATGTCTATATTATTAAACATGCGGCATATACATACCTATTTCGCTGGCTTAAAGTGAAAAGTTGCTAAGTACATACATATGTAGATGTGTATGTATCTTTTTTAAAATTTTAGAGAAGAGAAAAAACTTTCCAGTAGAGATGTGCCGTATAGAAATTATAAATCACTTCCCATTTAGAAACCAGTTGAATCATATAAAAAATACTAAACTCTAGGGAAAGCTTTTGGCAATGCGTTGAGGAAACAGCCAACGACAATGGTTCCAATTTTCGCAGTGATGTGATAGGCAGCGATTATTCAAGAAAAAGTCAGAAAAAGCAATGGAAGAGAAGAAGTTATCATCTAAAATGTGTATTTTCAAAACTACAACGAAACAATTTAGAATTTTTACCATACAAATTATAAAGCTTCGAAGTATTCAGCCAACAAAGCAAAATGAAACATTTTTAAAATAAAATCGAAAACTTTAACTCGCAAAGTGTAAATGGAAAACTTTAAAAAACAAGTGTACTGGCATTTCTATTCAAAAAAATATTTATTTCCAAAATAGAAATTAAAATGGAGCAACTATTAAAAAAATTCAAGCTAGAGCACCTGCTCCCTCAGCTTATACGTAAGTGCTATTAATAAGACTTATGTATAACTATGTAGTTAATAAGTTAGTTATTTACCGAAGCTGGAATTGAATATCGGCATCTCATCTTTTTAAATGAAAGGGACATTGCTGATGCAATAAAAAATATAGGGGACCGAGCCGAATTTCGAGTTAAACTGCTCGAATGGAAGAAATCTTTGGTAAGAGTTTCTTATACAAAAAATTATACATATGTACATATGTATGTTTGCATATATTTTAAAATATTCATATTTGGTTTTGTATTTAATTATATAATCTAACCAGCGAGACGCAGAAGGAACAGGATATCTTTGGAGGAAAGGTGAGTAAATAGGATTTACAAAAATGTATCCTCTGGTTTTTGAAAGTTTGTTTTGGTCATGCATTTCTTATATTTTTAGACGCTATCTGAACTGTTGGCCCAAACGGATACTGGTTGTTCCATACAAAGTTATTATAGAGAGCATAAATGTCTCACAAATATTAAACGAGACAAAATTGTACAAATTATTTTGGAACATACGTTTGTCAACTGTAAGCAGCTGACACCAAACGATTTTGATTGCATTTTAAAAGAAATTTTAAACGTTTTCCCAGAGGAAAGAAAAGTGTCCGTAAGTGCAACTTATATGTATATGTACAGTCAGTCAATAAAGTTTAGGTACAGCGAATTTTTTGCAATATGGGCAACTATTTTTTAAATATTTTATTTTTCGCTAATTTTGTATAAAAATATAGTTAATTCTACAACGAAAACCCCGAAAATCAGAGCTCCAAACCTTGCTCCAAATTAACTAAAATTCTTGAAATTTTCATTCAAATATTGCACTTTTTTATTTACACTCTTTAGTGAATCTAATAAAGTGCAAGTCTGATGTAGCTAGGAATTACCATTGATTTTTGGCATTTTTTTTTGTTGACGGTGTCGCTCATTTTCTCCATATAAAATAATTTTCGAAAATTTTGTTTATTTGGAAAAAATGAGCGACACCTTCAACAAAAAAATTTACCAAAAATCAATGGTAAGTCCCAGCTTCCTGACTTGCACTTTGTTAAACTAAAATTTAATGGGCTAAAAACTGCATACTCAACGTTTTTCTAAAAAGTGTAAATAAAAAGTGCAATATTTGAATGAAAATTTCCATAATTTTCTTTAATTTGGCACAAGGTTTGGAGCTCTGGTTTTTGGGGTTTTTGTTGTAGAATTAACCATATTTTTATACAAAATTTGCGAAAAATAAAATATTTAATAAACAGTTGCCCGTATTGTAAAAAACTCTCTGTACCTAAACTTTATTGACTGACTGTATATGCATTAAAAATTTAAATTATTTGAGTACTATACAGGATTTTTATTATATACCTCGGCGTGGTAAAAAATCTCCAAGTGGTCGACTGTTTACCAAGTATACTAATACAAAGTACCGAAAAAGAAAATTAGATGAAACGCAAAGTCTTGAAATAGCTTCTCAAAGAGAAAGATCCCCGGAACTTCCAGAAAATATAACAAATTTAAAATCCGAACTTTACTGGCCGCTTGCTGCTTGGGATACCGTTTGCGATAGATGGTCTCGCACATATCAGTTGCGTCAAAAGGATTTGGAGAAATTCGATAACTATGCGTTCTTGGCAGAGTGGCCCCTTCTGAAAGATGCACGGGCACCAGACTTGGTAATGTTTTTAAAATAAATGTTTTTAAAATTTTGTTTATTTGGAAAAAATGAGCGACACCTTCAACAAAAAAATTTACCAAAAATCAATGGTAAGTCCCAGCTTCCTGACTTGCACTTTGTTAAACTAAAATTTAATGGGCTAAAAACTGCATACATAACTCCAAAAATCAGAGCTCTAAACCTTGTGCAAAATAAAGGAAAAGTCTCACTCTTTAGTAAAAGTTTAGCACGCAGTTTTTAGCCCCCTCAATTTTAGTTTAGCAAAAAATAAAATATTTAATAAACAGTTTCCTGTATTGCAAGAAACTCTCTGCACTTAAACTTTATTAATTGACTGTGCATGAATTATAAGTTATCTTTCTTCTTCAGATCAACATAGATTTTGAAATTAAACATCCGGGCAAACAAAATAAGCTAAAAGAAAAGTGGGAATCTTTCAAAGATGTCTTGACAAGATATTACTATACAAAATCTATCAATCCCCTTTCTAAAGAATTACTAAAAGAAGCAGAAGAGTCTGGAAATATTGGTAGGTATATAAATTCATATCTATGTGCACTTCAGAGTAAAACAATTCAAAAGTCTAATTATTTTTCTTCTTTTTCATCAGATCAACAAAATTATGTCTTGCTACAGCTATTAAACTCTGTGATTCCATTAAAAGGTTTTGGTGGTAAATCTTTTTCAATACTGGATGCGAACCAATTCTTTGTCGTTCCAATAGCTAACATCAGCAATATCTATGTAAAAATCGAAGAGTTAGAAGCGAAATGCTTAAGCCTCAAGACATCTTTGCAGCCGTTGATCATAGCCTAAGGGTTCGACAGTGAGAAACGTTTTTATGTTTACTTTGACAAAGTGTTTTTAAAGTTTGAATCATTTCTTAGCGCTTTTGATTGTACGTTCAAGCTTTTCCAAAGTCTTAATTTAAAATATCCAGATCCTTGCGTTTTGGCTTGGACATTTGTACAAATATTTATTTATGATATAATTACTCCTAATGACGCCCGATCAGCGTCTCTAAGCTTACTTTTGAACTACTTTTCTGATAAGCTTTAAATATAGAAAATGTTTTTGTGTTTTAAGTGTGACAATACTTTTGTCACGACAGATTTGTATATAACACATCTCAAAAACGTTCATATTCTTAATAACGCGGATGCAAAAACATGCGTCCAAAACAAGTGTAATAAGTTATTCTCTCGGTTTGCTACATTTAAGCGTCATCTGGAAAGTCATGATATTAATAGTTTAATCCCAAAACGCTCAAAAGTAAATAACATTTTGCAAAACGAAAAAAACGTAAACATTGATTAGGGGCATAGACATAGAATATGTGAGACAGTTTATGCTCCAAACTCTGAAGAAAGTAGCTTTTGCATAGACATAAAAGACGCATTACTTGAATTTTCAACTACTTTGTATGCAAAAAATAGTATTTCCAGAAAAGACGCAGCTTTTGTATTGCAAAAGCTATTAGCAATTCTTAAAATTATTTATAATTGTTTAACTAATATTAGCAGTGTACAACCTGAACTAATGTCATTATTGAACTGCTTGGATAGCGCTTTTAAAGACATTGAAACTGAGTCTAAGTTAGTAAAAAATTTAGAAAAAAAATTTCTTTTTAAACATTCACATGAAATTGTGATAAACAATGAAATAACTGAACAAATCATTCGAGGAAATCCCACCTTGCATGCTAAAGAAAGAAAAGTGTATGTCATGCCACTTTTATTTCAGTTGAGGAGGTTTTTTGAGCTTCCTAATGTATTAACTACAAGAAACCGAAGCAAATACAATCTCTTTGTTAGAAAACACAAAAATTTCGAATGTGATTAATGGTGAAACTATGCAGAAAACTTTAACCAACAAACAAAATTTCGACATAATTATACCTTTTAATGTTTACTTCGACGATTTTCAAATAAATAACCCTCTAGGAACCCACCCATATTCTATTTGTGCTTGTTACTACAGTTTTCCAACAATTCCTCAATTTCTACAGTCAAAGTTAAATTTTATTTTTCCTGCTGGATTTTTTTCGTCGAAATTTTTTAAATCTTATGGCTACGAAATTTGTTTAAGAAATTTAGTTGAACAGTTCAAAATTCTAGAAGCTGGTATTGTTATTAATTCAAAGAAGGTTTCATTTGTCTTAGGCTTAGTAGTCGGTGATAATCTTGCTGTCAATTCTGTCTTGGGTTATGGTACAATCCTTTAGCTCAAATAGATTTTTGTAGATGTTGTAGGCAGACTAAACATGAAACCAAGAAAAGTAAAATAGAAAGGAAAGGAATATACGCACTGTCGATAATTATGATCGAGATTGTAAAGAAATTAGTATTTTGACTGGCATAAAATCAAAATGTATGTTAATTCGCTGCAATCCTTTCATTTCGTTGAAAATATTTCTTTCGACATAATGCACGACTTGTTTGAGGGCGTCTGTTCATACGATATATGCCAAGTTCTGTTGTCCCTAATCAAAGAAAAGGTATTAACCCTAGAAACAATCAATTCCAAAAAACGACTTTTCCCTTATGGAGAAATGGAATTATCCAATATGTCAGCTAATATCACAATCGGATGTCTTCAAAAAAATAAATTAAAAATGACGGCCAGTGAAATGATTTGCTTCGCCACGTATTTACCACTAATGATTGGTGATCTCATTCCACCAGGAAATAGATTTTGGGATCTCGTCATTGTGCTGTCAAAAACAGTTGATCTCTTATTAGTTGATCAGTTTGAAGAAGAAGACATACACACTTTGACCACCTTAATAGAAAGCCATCATACAATATATATTGATTTGTACGGGGACTTAAAACCTAAGCATCATTTTATGGTGCATTATCCAAGAGCTATTAGACAATGTGGCCCGTTGAAATTTATGTGGGCAATGCGTTATGAGGCTAAGCATAAGGAAATGAAAATATATACTCACTCTATTACGTCGCGCCTAAATATAGAAAAAACAATTTCTATTAAAAGTGCATATAAATTTGCGTCATGTCTAGTTCAGCATTCTAAGGGTTTACCCAAACCTTTTGATCCAGACGAGTTCAAAATAACGGATATAACTAACCATTATCTGCATCGAATTTTAGCCCATGTTTTATATAACCTTAATTTAAAAACCGTGTTATTGGCTCATACTATAGTTTATAAAAATACGAAATACAAACAAAAAAACTACTTAGGAATCTTAGAAAAACATGTTATTACCTTTTTTAAAATAATTTTTTTCATACTGTGCGAAAATGAAGTTTTAGTCATATGTAGTAAACTGAGAGAGAGCTCGTTCGATGAACATTTTGTATCTTACGAATTAAAACATATAAAAGAAGATACATTGGAGGTGTTTAATATAAATAAATTCACTTCAAAACCAATGGAAATTTTTTACATTAACAATGGAAAATCTTATCTTAAATATAAACCTATTTAATTTGTGTTAATTGTTTAGTATTTAATGTTAAATGCATATGTACATACATCTTTGAAAAAATAAAATTATAAATTATAAACTAATATCTGTTTTCAACTTTTTTACAAAAAAAAAGTAGTACATACTTACATCGAAAACATACCTGATAATTGTATACTTCCATGTATTAAAGAACTTTTAGGATTTGATTGAAATCAAAAGCGAGTTTTGTAAAAGTTATCAAAATAACATTAAAAAAAATACTTATTTTTAAACTTCAAACGAACATGTTAGAATCTCACTTGAATATGTTTATTGTCATAAAACAATCGAGCGTTTTAAAAATCATTTTAAAAATTCACATTTTAAAATATCAAACGACTATTTTGGAATTCAATTTGAGTACGCTCACTGTGAAATATCAAGCGAAGGTTTTAGAAAGTGTCCCGAAAATGTGCGTGTCGAAAACTAAAATAAAAAGTTTGAAACCTGATATCAAAAATTTCCATTCTCATAACTAAAACAAATATTGTAGGTGCAAAACCTGGGTCAAAACGTTTTTAAAAGTAAAATGTTCTATACAAATTTCAAAACGAAAATTTCTCAGTGTGGGATTCTCAGGGCATGTGAAGAGGTGCCGGGAGTCATGTGGCGACTCTCCACATGCCCGGCATTGGTTGGGCACATCCTCGTTGATTCTGCTCAGGTAGCTGTTGAGCCTGCTGCAATAGCCAGAGCGAAGTTGGGCTATTGTTGTGCGGGTCTCCCGAGGCAGACAAAGTTCTGTCCCGTCCACGTCCGGTGGTTGTGTGCCTAGAACGGCATTCACAGGGCGGGAGTCTACATAACTTGAGACTGATTCCCTGTGAATGTCGTTGAGGGCCTGTCGGTAGGTTGTCGGGTCCAGAGGTTGTTTAATATACCTCTGGACTTCGTCTGTCAGTTCGTAAAGATGCCTCCTGACGTGCCGTGGCGAGGGCTCTTCCGCGAGCAGTTGCCCGCGGGGATGGCCACGTCTGTAGCTCCCAGCGAGGAACTGCTTGCAAAGCATTAAGTTATGCTCCTTTACCGGGAGCATCTGGGCCTCGTCATGAAGGTGATGTAGAGGCGTCATCAGGAGGCATCCTGTCGCGGTACGTAATGCCGTGTTTTGGCAGGTCTGCAGCTTCATCCACTGCGTCTTGCTAGTCCCCGGCGACCATACGGGCGCTGCGTAGTTCAGAACCGGTCGGCCAATTGCCTTGTATGTTGCCAACAACGTTTCTTTATCTTTGCCCCAAGTGCTGCCGGCCAGCGACTTGAGGACATTGTTGCGGCTCTGTACTTTGTTGACAATTGCGGTTGTATGCGCCGAGAAGGAGAGCAGACTGTCGAAGGTAACTCCGAGGATTTTCGGGTTATTCACCGTCGGTATTGTTCGTCCAGGTGGTGAAAAGGGTTGCCGAGGATTTCGCAGGGGATAGGGCTAGGCTCCTTGCAGTGAAGAAGCGAGAAAGTTCGGAGAGGTAACCGTTTACTTTTGAGCACAAGTCATCAATTCCATTCCCAGACGCCATGATCGAACAATCGTCAGCATATGACACTATATTAACACCATCTGGTGGCTGAGGAAGCTTTGATATGTAATAACTAAACAGTAGCGGGAACAGGGCGCCACCCTGTGGTACCCCCTGTTTAATTTTACGTGGCTTGCTGGTTTTGTCTCTGAAGATTACTGACGAGTGTCGACCACTCAGGTAATTCGCCGACCACCGTTTGAGTCCCTGTGGGAGTGAGGAGGCCTCTATACCTTCTAGTAGCGTTGAATGACTGACAGTGTCGAACGCCTTGGACAGGTCCAATGCTACTAGAATAGTTCTCTCACAGGGGCGGTTTCAGTTTAGGCCACGAGTTATCTGAGTGTTTATGGCGTTAAGTGCTGTTGTTGTACTTTGCACTTTACGGAACCCATGTTGATGCTTCGCTGGGGTCAGGTGGTTCGTGAAGTACGGGAGCAGCAGGGCCTCAAGTGTCTTCGCTATCGGGCGATAAGACTCTCCTTTGTTGGCTGGTTTCCCCGGTTTGAGCAGTGGGACCACTCTCCCCATTTTCCAGATATCTGGAATGACGAGAGTGGCCATTGACAGGTTGAGGACCTCCGTTAGGTACGCTACTCCCGCAGGACCCAAATTTTTCAGCATCAACATGCATATTCCGTCGGGTCCAATGGCTTTGGAGGCTTTCGCCTTCCCGATGGCTACCCTTACCTCACCGTTGGTGAAAACAAGAGGCGCACTAGGTTTTGGCATTTTGTGCAACCTTCTGGTCACTCGACGTTTGGCTTTATCCACCGGAGGATGCAGAATGAACTGCCGGCTGAAATATCCCGCGCATCTCTCCGGGTCCGACGAAGCGTGGTCACCAAAGTCTATCTCGACTCTGCCGTCGCGCTTCGTCGGGTTGGACAACGACCTCACGGTGGACCAAAGCTTGCTCACACCAGAGGCGAGGTTGCAGGTCTTCAGATGCTCATCCCAGCGGGAGTTGTCGTAAATGGTGGTTTAATATTGGCAAATTTTCGATATGCCACAACAAAATCGATAACAATAAAAAGTGTTGCCACATCGAAATTAAAGCTCTAATTCCATAACTTAATTATCACGCGCTTGGACGAATTTAAATGAAGCGCACAAAAAAATTTACTTGAAGGGGGAAAAATCGCAAAGACGATTTCCGAAATTTTTACGCGCAAATATCCAAAATAAGACCGCCGAATTGGTGCCAAATCGCGCAATCTGGACACTCTGCCCGGCTTTTCCCGGAGTCTGTTTTTCAAGTATTTGTCAAAACTTTACCTTTCCAAGTGTATTTTTTTAGGGCCGTTTTCTCAAGTAGGTTTTAAATTGTTTTTGTCTGCCCTTTATACGCAAATTTTGTTCTGAAAAAATTTGTTTGATGGGCAGATAAATTTTAAAACCTACATGAGAAAACAACACTTAGACATTTGCTTGAACAATAATTATCTGGATGTCCCAAAGTTACGTCAAAATAAAACTCCATACGAATCGGAATGGACTACTTTAATGACGAGTCTGTATATATTTCTTTGAGTTACCAAATTTTTTTTTCTACATGGAACTTAGCAAATTAAGGTATCACTAAATTTAATCGAGTACTATATACATATGTATATATAAATTAGTTTCTTTCAGGAAACGATGCATTTTAACTTGTTTCCTACATTAAGAAGTTTTTTTTTCATATGTGGGCATAGCAACTTTTCACTCTTAGCTACATACATTTATGTATCTTGTTTCCTACATTAATATGTATATTTTTTTTCATAAGTGGGCATAGCAACTTTTCACTCTTAGCTACATATGTATGTACATTTTTAAAAAATCTTGTAGTGTTTAATAAACCTAAAATGATTTACCTGAATGACTTCTCGACATATTTTGACAGATACGCGTTTGGAGGTGATGAAGATAAAGATTGGTTCAACATAGAAATATGACACTCAATCGGTGGTTGTTGGGAAGTTTTGTTTCGAATGGTGACGTTAGCTTTACGGCTTGAACTCAATGGTGAACTTGCCTCAGCAAATGATCTTCGAATCGTAGTAGTATTTTGACTTTCTTTTTTGACTTGAAAGTTCTTAGAAGCACCATATCCATTAGCCGCCGCCTGAAGATTTTGGCCATTTAATTTAGTTAATTTGTTTGGCGTTTTGTAATCTTTTGCGCTGTCTTCACTATTTGATTTCGTAGGTTGAACTTTGCTGTTAAATACATTTGGTTATATTTGCATTCGTTTGTTGCAAACTAATTAAGCTACACACAGAAATACATACATAGCGGGACAAAACAAAATTACGTCAAACACATATGAAAGTATGTATGTATGTACATAGCCATGTACATATACATACATGCATACGTATGTATGAAGTGTTTTAAGAGTGCATATATGAATGCACGCGTGCAACTTATAATGAATGAACTGCTGTTTTTTTTTTTGAGTGAGTATATGTGACACACTCGAGATAGTATCTTACAAAACTAAAGTACAAAATATTATCAATTAAATATAGATAAACAACAAAATTAGGAAAAAATTGTCGTTCCGAGAGAATCTGCCTAGAAGCGAAATACCTCTTAACATCATACGTATCGACTAGCGCCATAAATCCATCGGGAAACGCTATTGCATAGGACACCATGGCGGCCAACTCGCCTTCGCTCGACTCTTCTTGTGACACATCGAGTACATTTGCCAACGCCTGACGATGTCGCACTGCATGATCCAGTAGGTCACCGGTAATGCCTGTGTGTTCAAACATATTTGCCCATATTTTAAAAACTGGCCGTGTTTACTAATTACAAACTCGGCACTTAAACATACCTGTCGTCTTATGCCGTAACAAACGTGTCTTTAACTCGCCAATACCAGAAAATGAAGTTATGTAAGCGTGCGCATGAGTGCCCTTGACTGGTATGTTGAAAAGTTTTCCTGCCAGCACATTGGAGGTACCATCGAAACCACCTTGATTACAAATATTAACGTTTATTGAGAAAGCATAAAAAAAGTTTAAATATTCTCAGTCTGATAAAGTCCCAGCATATTTTATTATTATTATTTTTGAAAAACAGGATAACATACAAGTGTGTATATTAATAATAAACCACCAACTCCTTTTTATTTTTGTTTGCTTTTGCGAACCTAATGCTCGTATCTATACTATGTTTTGCAGTATTATCCTTTTTTTTCGGTTCCCAAAATGGAAACTGCTGTTTTTGTTTCGAAATACTGCACTTTTACGATTTTTTTTCATTTTTCAATGCACAGAAGGAGTATAAATTTATAAGTCGTTGATACAAAACGATATCTAAAGTGCATATACATACATACAGTAACGTGAAAAAATAGCGACACGACATTTTCACCAATTTTGACAATCTTTCTTTTCTTTTAGTAATGTTTATTATTTTTTTTATTATGTATTGTTAACTATATAATACCATATAAATCCACTTTTCGAACTTTGTAGAAAAAATTAAAAAATTTCACAACAATAGCAAACTTTTTATTAATAATTTTTAGAATTTGTACCCCATTAATTTCTAGTACAATAAAGTGCAAATTTCAGCATGATCTACACCTTTGTGATAAACTTTAAAGTTTGGCGGAAAAATTCAAAAAAACCAATTTGACATTGAATAAATTGTTTTTCAGTTATGGGATCGATGGTGACTTTCCACCAGTGTTGGGAAAATGTTAATCTGATTAACGATTAAAACGTTAATCGGGATTGACGATTAAAATTAATTAATCGTAATCAACTGTACGATTAATGATTAAATTTTTTTAATCGTTAATCCAATTAATGGAAAATACGAATTTCAAACCAAAAACCAGTTATAGTAATTATTTTTTGTTTTACGCTTATAAAAAGCACATAATATAAAAAAATATAATTATTGTTATTAGTAATATATGAACTGGGAACTTTTACAACCCAGCGCACATGTGCAGAAGGATATTAAAACCTAGTTTGTTAAACGTCTTAGGAAAACCGACTTTGCCATACCCGATTAACTGGCCTTGTGTGCACAGGAAAATTCCATCATAAATTAATTAAACACCAAACCGACTTAATCAAATTAAGGGTTAATGATTAAAAATTTATTTTTTTAATCGCGGTTACGATTAACTATTTAATCAGATTAAAATTGATCATGATTAACTGTAATCGGATTGAATTTAATCGAATTAACTAATTGATTAAAAAATGTATCGATTAGTGCCAACACTGTTTGAAGACGTAGATTTAGATCAGTTACGAAAGCAAACGATTTCGAAAAAGGTTAAGGTTTGACTTTACAAAGGCGTATATTATACGAACTATGAAATCCTGGAAAATATTTATAGCAGAAAAGATTAGCTTCAAGTACACTTAATTTCTTCGATTCCGTTCATATTCATTTTGTTTTTCTGGATTATGTTCTTTGGATGAAAAATATGAAATTAAGATACGATGAGGCGCACAATTTAAATACAGGCAAGGCCTAATCCATGGTATGGAAATCCAGTTACATCCATCAATTCAGGGTTGGTTTCTTATTTTAGGCAGAAGAAGTATAGTACTTCCTTTTAGACTTTCCTTACCGTTATTTTGGACACTTTAATGTTCCCAACAGCTGTCAATGATCTGAAAATTTATGTTTAATTTGTTCACCATTTACTGCTATAAATTCAACGTTCTGGTAAAAAAAAAGGGTTTTTCTAATAGCGGTTGCCCCTCGGCAGGCAAAGGCAACCCTCCGAGTGTATTTCAGCTATGAAAAACAGCTTCTCATAAAAATACAATCGCCGTTTGGAGTCGGCGTAAAACTGTAGGACCTGCCCTTTTGTGTGACAACATTCAGGCGCACGCCACAAACCGGAGGAAAAGCTCGGTCAAACACTAACGTATGGTGTAAGCGCCAATCTATTATAATTAATTCTACGCATTCAAACTACCTTGCGCATTCTTATCAAAAATATTAGTTTCAGCACAAAAACGCTTAACTTTTCACTTAAAGTACATAAGTAAAGGAATATACATACATACATATGTGCACCGCATTTCTTCATTAAGGAATGTGTGTTTTTGTGTGAAAATTTTCGCTTCAAAATTAACAGTTGCCTCAGCGTAAAAGTGTTGCAATAGCATTTGAATTTCTGGTATTATTGTGCAAGCTAATCCTTCTCGGCTTGTTTACGTCAGGCCTAAAAGAATGGGTTGGCACGGAATGGTACATGAATACACCTAACAACCTTACCTTAACAAATACCATTTCCACGCGCATACATAAATGTTTTTGAAGGAAATCCCCAGACACTTTTCGCTTTTTATTGCCTTGAGCATTGTTCTAAAACAATAATTGTTCACACACACTCCGTTCTTACATGCATATGTATGCATGCATGTATATGCATATGTATATACTATACATAAAATTACATCCTTATGTATGCATGAAATCATGATACCTCTGTATAAATGTATATGAAAGTATATATGTACGTACAATATGTATAACTATCCTTTGTATAGTGTATGCATAAGAAAGTGTTACTTCATGTCTGACTCATGCCCTGTCAAAGAGTAACACATTAAAGTGATTGCATGCAAACACATCATAAAGTAGCTGGCAAAAAAACTTTTACACAGAGCAAATGGTTTGAGCATTTAAATCAATGAGGCACTCGCATAGATGGCGAATCCACAGAATAGTATTTTTAATTGATTATAAGCAATAAGCATGCGATGCTTTAATATGTAAAAAGTTGCCAACAAATTTTCACTTTCGAACCATTTCGATGCAAAACATTTGGAGGCAAAAATAAATCCTAAACACTATCCGTGGTCTATGTATTAACCTTCGATCTCATATTTGTTTATTACATTTCTACGAAATTACCTGTGTAGGAATATTTTGAAGCTGATAGCCCACCATCGGGTCCTTGAGCGCGTCGTAAGCCGAATTCCAACAGTTTAACATGTTTGCCTGCCACCATGCGATAACGTGCCGCATTCGTTGCCATTAAACTGAAATTAAATAGCGCACGATTAAATATATTTGTACAGTATGTAACTTGTAAGGCAAATATATAAATAAATACAATACCTGGCATAATTTACCAACGTCAACAAAGTTGTCTCTAGTAACTGCACAATTATCAACGGGCCTTCCACTTTGATAATAGGTACTCTATGTCATAAAATACAAAACATCAACAAACATATGTAAATGCATACATACATATGTCGATAAAAATATAAAATACATGGTATGGCAAATACTTATATGCTGTTACTAAAATTTCCGCACTTGTATAAGCCCATAAATATGAATTTACGTATACTTGTTATTTGCAAGTACATACGTCTTATTCAGCGTTTAAAAGATAAGCGCCTTTAAGGCTGATGACATCGTCACCATCAACGCGAAAGATCTTTTTGACTAGATTGAAATTTTAAGGAGACACAAAAAGCTGTTTAAATTTGCATAGAAAATGCTTACAGAACTGATCTAATAATGTTAACAAATCTCGTAATTTTAGAGATATAGCTTTGACTTTTTGTACAGAGGTGTATCCTCCAGCATATATATATTTAAAAGCCGCATTTTCGAGTAAAAGTTTCAAAATCTCTTGGGTCTGTTATATGTACAGAAAATTAATATTATATATGTACGCATATTTATGCCGCATTAGTTTTTGGAATACTTTTACAATTATAATAATTTTAGCAGCAAAAATTTCATTTCGTTAGCAAAAGCTTTGTTTTTGTTTGTAGTGGAAAATTCCATCTATGAATATTGCTTAGAAGAAGATGAAAAAGTAAACCTATGAACTTGAAATTGATTCGTAACTATAACCATAAAGGCTATGACAACAGGTTTCGATCAGATCGCAAATATGATGAAGAAGACTTAATCTGAATTATATCAGCTAAAATGTACCGTAAAATAAAAATCTTAAAATACTAGTCATAGTTTAGGACAGCTCTCAAGAAAAACGAAATGTATATAAAATGACGCACAAGAAATGGAAAAGAAATTTTCTTCTAGCACAATTTGTTTAACCAGTTTGCAGCTCCCAAGAAAAATACTCGTATTTTTATATCATGACAATTTATAGCAAAAGCAAAGTACTTTTTGGATTATTGGTCCATTATTGTAAACAAAGTAAAAGTCGATTTTGATCATTAAAATCATATTTCGAAATAAACGACACTTCAACTTTGTGAATGTTAAGAGCAAGGCGAATTTATATAAGGTGGTGTTGCTAGAACAGCTGATTTGATTTGCCTCAGTAAACAAATGATGAGTGAGTGAGAAATTGAGGGTTTGGAAATTTTCTGTCCCTTTCCTTGAGTGAAGAATAGCTGCAATTTGACCTTTATTTACCGAAAGCAAAATCAAAATAAATGTATGTTTTTGTTTTGGAACTACCGCTTTTATGAACTCGCCTTGGTAAGGAGTGAGTATGCTTTTAAAATGTTATAATCAAATTTGGCTTTTTAGTCAATCTTTGCATATTTATAAGTTAATCACTTCTTAAAATGGCCTCTATATACATACATACATACATATGTGATTTGAATTCAAAATTACCTTTTAACAAATCTTGCTTTATCTTACGACTCTACATTTTCATTCCACACTTAATTTATATCAGCTGCATTCAGATAAAAATGATAATTAAAAAAAATTTTACCTGGGGAATGCTACTGTGCCCTCATCAATGGCATATAAAGTAACATCTTTTGCTGTTAAACTAGCTAAGTAGTTAAAAAAGTCATTCTCTACTCCCTCGGGTAATGTTTGCCTGAGGTATTCAATATCTGAGAGAGAAATAATACGGAAAATAATTTCTCATTTATGCAATAGCAAAGAAAATACATATCGTTACCTTAATATAGAAGGGCCCTATCTAATATTTTTATTTCTTCACATAGTAGTTTTAAAAGCTAATCAAAAGTACACTTTTTTAGTTGCGAATTTATTTCAAACGCTTTTTTTATTAAAGGTTGTATGTAATTTAATTTTGCTAGAATTGTTTTTAATTCTATTAGAAGGTTAAGAAGTAATCAGCCGACTTCTAAATAAAGCTGGATTCCGAAAGAAAATGAGTTAGGGCCTTTCTATATTAAGGTAACGATATATACATTGTATACAACTTACCGCTATCTGAATAGTGAAAGCTGTCTAAAAATTTTAGGCATTCCTCCAATCCAGCAAAAATGGTAAACTCTCCATGAAACGGATTCGTGCGAAAAAACAAATCAAATACTGCTTGGTCCTCAGTTTTACCAGACTTCCAGTAAGCATATGCCATTGTTATTTGGTACAAATCTGAAAAAGTGTATAACATTATATTTACATACATACATACATATGTATGTAAATATACATACATATACTAGACTGTCCCAAGAATATATGGGAAAAATTTTTGCAAATTGTGATATGCATACTCTCCGTATTTGTGCTTTTTAGCCGTAGGGAGGAGGATAGTCTAATATATACTATATTGTAAGTAGTATGTTAGTAATCGTGCATATCTAAATATTATGAAATTCAGAATTATATATTAGTTTTGATTATACTACATGGACCATTTCCACACAAACTGCTTACCCATTAGTAGTCCTCCCGTTTTAAATCATTTTAGGATTAAAAACAGTATTATACGATCCAAACAATAAAGCCGTTTTTTTTTGCTTTTGCGAACGGTATTTTAAGATGTACTAAACCAACTGCCAACAAAACTACTTGTCCCTGCTCAGGTTATTTGATAACACGGTGTTTTTTTTGCTCCACGAATGCCCCTATCCAATTCCTATGTATTATTATTGTTTTTTCTATTAGGGTGCTCACAGTTCTATATTATCTACTGTGTTAATTTTGCCACCTGGTAACTTTAAAACATTTTACCATGTGGTAACTTTGTTTGTTGTTGGTTCCCATACTAATTTGAGATAACACTTTTGGGTAAAATTACTCGACTTTGTCTCATGTTTATGTTTTGTGTTAAACTGGCATCTATCGCTGCTTGTACATACATACGTGAATTTCGCTTTGGGCGCAGCGCTGCTTGTACATAAGTCTCGCTTTGCGCCTGCCTGAAGCTGGCAAAGGTTCTTTTTTTTTTTGCGCTGTGCTAGCTGAGTATAAAAAAGAGAAGAGAGAATAGAGGGAAATATGTATGTGGTTTGTTGATGCTCTCTAAACACAAACGCGTGAAAGGCAAACGGTCTAGCAATGCGTGGTATTGTTGATCAACTTAATACTTTATTTAAACGTAAGGGTTGCTCACAGTTCGAGTGTGTTATCTTGTTAAAGTTACCACCTTTTAACTTTAGAAGTAAACTGTGAATACCCTATATGTATAAGTTTTCGAGATATTTGCAATTTACCGTTATTCAGCTAAAAGAAACAAAGTGGTTCCACTTAATCTTGAGTGGTATATCTTGAGTGGTCAAATGAAAATGCGCAAAGATTTTTTGTATGAAAAATTAGCAGGAAATAATGTTACTCATACGTAATGGTACCAACTATTTCATAGCTCAAAGAAGTACAGGTTAGGTTGGGTTAAGATAACGCCGCGAGCCGATTACGAAATTTCGAATGTTCAGTGTTTGCAGGGTTGCGTGATATTAAATCCTTATTGATTTAAAATCCGCTATCAATTAAGAAATATATTTGATTTGTGATTTGGTTTGTTGACCAAATAAAAAATGAAATTTATTAGTGATTTGATCTGTCAACCAAATAAGAAATAGAAATTTTTGATTTGATTTGTAGAGCGAATCAATTTCATTTATAATTTTTCATCTAAGTAATACTTTTGTTATGCAACGCAAATAAGATATGCAAGTATCTTCCAACTTCCAGTTCTACGCAAATATTCGGGATTTTTGGGAATAATTAATATTTGGGAATCTTCGGGACTACTTTGGAATTTTTGGACTATTTCGGGGGTTTCGAGACTACTTTGAGATTTTCGGGATCCTTGCGACTAATTCGGAATTTTCGAGACTTCTTCGGGATTTTCGGAATCTTCGTGACTATTACGGAATTTTCGGGAATTTTGGACTATTTCGGGGTTTTCGAGACTACTTTGGGATTTTCGGTATGCTGGGGACTAAATCGGAATTTTCAAGAATTTTTCGGGATTATTTTCAGTGTATCATATTATTAATGTGCACGCTCTCTTCTTTGTCATAAATGTTCGCACATGTATGTGTACGTATATGTCGTGTAAAGAAATGCCTAACGCTTTGCTTCCACTTATGTACGCCCACTTAGGGCCGTTTGCACCATGTCTAGTTAATTCTAACTCCCAGTTAAACATCTTTATCGACGTTATCGACACCCATCATATAACATGTGATCGATAAAGCAGTTAACGTGCTTAACTGAAGGATGTACCTCCAGTTAGCGTTAACTAGACATGGTGCAAACGGCCCTTATTCTTTTTCAGTCTTACAACAACCCACAAATTAAGACACTTAAAAATAAAGGTCCCTGCCAAAGTGTATTTGCCTAAGGGAAGTTTTAGCAGTTGATAAATAACCCACAACGGAGAGAAACACTCTTTGCTTGAGAGATGAGTGTTTGTGTCAGTGGTAAACACCATACAAGACACTTGGTGACGGTTATTTTCGATCTCTGATCAGTACACACACCACAAATTGGAGGAGAAACTCGACCAAACACTTAGCAAAAGTTTAAGTGTCAAAATAATTTCATTATTATTATTAATTTTTACTTTGCGCGTAACCTCTACGGTGATCAATTTTTGAAACAACATTTTTTAATCCTGAAATTATTAAAGAAAAAATTTAAACCTCAGATTATAGCCCGGTCAAGTTAGACATTCAGTGTTGCTGTTTAGGCGCGACTGCTAATACCGGGCGCCTGAATGTATGCTATGTATGCCTTTACAGCAGTGCTAGCCAAAAAGGGAAAAAAAGTCTTAAAATGAGAATGTTTAGTTATGTTACACAAAAATGAGAATGTGTTGATGGTAATGCACGATACTTTTCGAGCTAAACAGCATAGAAACATAAATCATAAAAAAAAGTTGACGGCCCTAAGAAAGAGAAAAGTTGGTAAAATATTTTATGTATTTAAATATATTTTTTTTTATAATTTAAATGCATGATACAAAAAGAAGGTAGTTTCATTCCAAAATATTTTACAAAAAATAAGTTTTTGAAGTTTCATAAATTGTACAAAATTATGAGCTACCTTGCCACATTGACAGGAATCAAACAATACATCAGAGGATTTAATTGTTCTGCGTGGGAAATGTTCGGTTATTTGTGCAATGATATTTCGGAGGAAGCGGAGGGGGAAGTGTGGCACCTAAAACTCCAGTCATTAGAAAGAGCGCAGTATAAACTTGCAGATAAGTCATTCTTCGCCTCCCTGCCTTTTCTACAGACACTCGGGGCCCATTTCGAAATAGAGTAAAATTATCATTTTCACAATCCACAGTATTTTTGCGTAAAATCCATCTCCAAATTTACAAAAAAATGCAAACCGAAATCTTTGTTTTAAATTAAAGCTTAATCCTCTGACTAGCGGCATGTGTCAAAATTTTTTGATTCGGGTCACGCGTTTGGACACGATAACCCAAAATCATTTAACAAATAACCGAACCGTCTTCGAATTGTCTTTTACTATGCATTTTTCTATAAATAAAAATTTTAGAAAATGAAACTGCAGTACTTTTCATCTTATGTGCATGCATATATACATATTTTTAAGCAGCACCACATCTTTATCAGAAAATTCCGAGAATCCAAAAAGTCCAAGTTGCATGGCATCATTTTAACTCAACCTCCTTTCTCTTCCACGGATAACGGTACCTCGTTTAGAGGTTTAAAAATATTCAGAAATTTGTCATCAAACTGCATTAGCAAAAGACTTTCCCCCTTATTCTAGAACCCTAATTTTCGTATTTCGTAATTCTTAACTACGCTACCAAAAATGAAAAATCCACATGCTGCAACCATTGCGGAAACATGTGCAGCATTGCCAGCTATCAGTTGTTTTTCGAAGATAGCTAAATGAAGGAAAACAAAGTGGAAAGGAATTTAAAAAAAACACTCATGAAGTGCTGTCAAGCATAGTAACCATGGGCGCATCTATGTCCCTGTCATCTACAAGCCAGAACTACTCCTATGCCTGAAGAACTGGTTCTCAATCCAGTTAATGCAATAACAGCTTCTTCCAAGCCATTGAAAACATGCACTTTGTTAGGTCCACCACCTGTTGCATTTGCTTCTGCCTTCAGCCGCGCTTAGGGATTATAACTCTTACTAAGTAGGATTCTCCTTTCTGTGTTGCCGGAGAAGAGGCGCTTCCGCATGTCAAAGGTATACAACACTTCTTGTGAATATCACTCCGACTACGCCATCCACAGTATTTTTGCGCAGAACCCACGTCGAAATTTGCAAAAAAGTGCATAGTTCAAACCGAATTTATTAATAAGCTAGTACTCGGAAATTGGAAACATTTATTTTAAATAAAATTTTAGTCCTTTGATTAAACGTGATGTTAAAGTTTTTGGATTCGGGTTATACGCTTGGACACAACAACCGAATATCATTGTACAAATAACTAAACCGGACCCAAGTTTCTCGATAAGGGGCAACAAAGATTCTTTTTTGCTCCTTTATATAAAGCAGTGGATAAAATTGTACGTATATGGGAAACGCAAATTTATCTGTTTAAATGAACACCGCTAGTATTTCCTGCAAACACACCTCCGACACAGAATTGTTTTCGTACAAAATTACACAAAAGACGTACTTGTTCGTTTTTAGGCATGCCATTGTAACGAATTTCGAAAGTTCGAAAATACGATTCGGATTGCAGCATAGTCTTTCTACGATTCGTAGCAAAATCCGAATACGAAAGAGTTGCAGAATAGGGGTGTTTATTTTCGAGCTTTTCAACGGACTTCAAACGTTTTTTTATCCTTTTTCAAGAAACAAAAATGTTGCTGCTAGTGAATCTGGTAGCATGATTTTAGTTAAATGTCACAAACTTGTTAAAAGTCACGTGGTCGGCAACAACAACGAATGTCAATAAATGAAACTACCTTCTATTTTTGTATCATGATTTAAATGTGGATTTCTGAGCAAAAAAAGCTAACGTGTTTCGAAACTCTGAATATTAAATGAAAATTTCATTAGTAGAAATTAAATAAAAATATATTTTTATTTTAAAATTATGTAAAACTTGACATTTAAGAACAATTTAAAATAACGATTAAAGGGCTGTGTCCTGCTCTCAAGAAAAACGAAAAATTCATACATACATACATACATACATATAAATTGACGCACAAGAAATGGAAATGAAATTTTCTTCTATCAAAATTTCTTAAATCAGTTTGCAGCTCTCAAGGCGCATCTATTCAAGGTGGTGTTACTTGAACAGCTGATAAGATATTTTTATACCCGAGCGCACTTGTGCACAAGGGTATATTAACTTTGTTCACATAACGGTTGTTTGTAACAGGCAAAACGAATCGAGATAGATATGTATAGACAAATGTATACATACATAAATGATCAGAATGAAAAGAGAAATCGATTAAGCGGTGACTGTCTGTCCGTCCGTCCGTCTGTGCACACGATAACTCGAGTAAAAATTTAGATATCGTAACGAAACTTGGTACGTGCACTTCTTTTTGGACGGATGGTATTGAAAATGGGCAAAATCGGACAATAACCACGCCTACCTCCCATATAACGGTAATTTTCAGAAATACGAAAACTGCGATATTTTAGTAAATACTGAAGATTATTCACTCAAAACTGATATTCACAATAAGTTTTAGACTTAAAATAAGAATATTGTAAATTTTTGGAAAATGGGCGTAGCCACGCCCACTTATGGTTACATGTGTATATTATACAGCTGCGAGAATGCATTTGCTTTTGCGGTCGTTCTCTTTACTCTCAAAACATGTACAAGGTTTGCAAACGATATCAGCAAGAGAATGCGAATGAGCGGGAGTATAATATTTGGCGAATGGAATGCTCATTACCATTGGTGTAACGGAGTATCTCTTATTTTCTTTCCTATGCTCTCTGTTTCGCATTTTTACCTTCAAATAAACGAGTATTTGAGAGTATTACATGTCCAGCATAGCCTTTTTTTGCTGAAGTGCTGTTAATCAAGCGCAATAGCGGCATCGTGCTGTAGGTCTTTTGTGGGTAATAAATATTAAACTAATAATAAATAATAAAGAAATTTTTGACATTATGGCAAATATAAATGAGGTAAGTTTTTATTAATGTATATACGTATTTACAAGTTTCATTTTATTTTAAATATCTGTACTTAAATATACTTAACAGTCAACTGATGGAGGCTCTTTTGTTAATTACAATGCCATGGTTTCATGGTTTCACGGTTTTCAGCTTTTAACAACATTTTTTAGAATTTTTTTGAGTATGCAGTTTTGTAGTTCTCTCAATTTCAGAATTACAAAGCAGAAATTTTAAGTGGCAATGAGCTACCGTTGATTTTTGAGAATTTTTTTACTGACGCTCTTCGGCATTTTTTCCCATACAAAAAAACTACCAGGCACTCGTTATATGGAGAAAATGAGCAACATCATAGCCATTTAAAACTTGCACTTTATTGTACTGCATACTCAAAATTCTAAAAAATTTAGTTTAAAAGCTGAAAATTTTTGTGAAAATTTGTCTAATTTTCCAAAATTTTGTAAAAACTTTGAAACACTAACTTATATGCTTTTTGATGCAGAATGAACTATTTTTTTATTAAAAATTAACGAAAAAATTTATTATGCAAAACATTGGAAACATTAACAAAAAAAAACACTGTACGGAAACATATTCTGATGGGTGTATGTATGTTTTAAGTGATGCAAATGAATTCCATGTTAAGTTTTAGTTTAAATAAATATTTTGTTTTCATTTTGTTTTAATTTAAGATATATGCGCATATGTTTGTATGTATGTGCATAGGTTATGTCTATTTGACATAATTTTAAAATAAAGACCATTTACTATTATTAAATTTTCAAATTTTAATGTGGACTAAATTCACTTCAACAGTCTAGTAACAGCGTCATACAAATATATATATATGTATATTTAATTGTACATACGAGTATATTAAGGCTCTGTTATGCATACTTGGCAGTGCATGCAATGCTATACCATTTTTATGTAGAAATCAAAAACGAACAGACTTCTGTTTATGTAATGCAGTGCGTTGGGTAACCGCTTACACGCGAAGCTCATTTAACAGATTGCTTTTGTGACAACTCTCAAGCAATGCCAAGTATGCATAACAGAGCCTTTAGAGTATTCTCAAATACTCTACCTTCCGTTGCAAATGTTGAGAATATGAATATTCTATTAAGAGAGAATATTCACTCCACTCCATTCTATTACTCTTCGATAACATTCTAATTCATGTTCGCTAACATAGAATGAAAGAGAGCGGCTATTCTAACATCAAGAGAATGTTTTGAAGCTGCAAACAAATGCATTCCTGCAGCAGTTTAGTGTATATCTTGGTAACCGCTGCACCAATTTCTTCCAAACTTGGCACAGTTGTTGGCCTGGGTATAACATATGAAATGGCCGAAAATCGGATAATAACCACGCCCACTTCCCATATAACGGTAATTTAGAGAAATACGAAATCTTCGATAAATCAGTAAATATTAAAGCTAATTTATTCAAAATTGATGCTTGCAACAATTCTTTACCAAGAAAAACGTTTATGATAAAATTTTGGAAAATGGGCGTGGCACCGCCCACCTATGATCACATATATGTATCTCGGTAACCGTTCTACAAATTTGTACCAAACCCGGGTGTGGTTATTATGCTTGCCACATAGAAGCAAAACGTTGAAAATTATTGAAATCGGACTAAAATTACGGAGGCTTTTCATATAAAAGTAAATTTCAGAAATGCTTGAAACTTCAATATTTCAAAATTTAAGGACGCTAGTTTACTCAAAATTGATACAGCGGCTTACCATGTAGCGGTAGCTTTCGGAAAGGCGAAACACATATATTTAACACTTGCGCCGGGTATTTAATGTTCGGCTTCGCCAGAACATAGATTTTCTTACTTATTGTCTCTACACTAATACAGCGGAATGTCATCGAAGACACAATGGTTTAACTACAGGATGTAAACATAACGAAATGGTGAAAATTATCTCCTATTTTCTTTCATTTTGACATCCTAATGTACCAAAAATCAATAACAAAATACATGGGACTTTTACTTATATGGATGCGCCTTGGCGGCTCTCAAGAAAAAATTCACGTCTTAGAGTTGCTAGATATGGGGTATTTCCGAAATATAACGTGGCTCTATAAACCTTTTTTGTGGCGCAAACACATTCGTTCAGCTCTATTTTGAATTGAACAAGAACATATGTATATATTTTAACGTAATAATATTGCCGGTATTATTGCTCCTGCTCTTCTCACTTTTGTTTCGTTGACACTTCATTTTATCTTATCGGTGGGATATTCGCTGGCAACTCATTGTGCTGAATTGATTGTTTTTCCAATGGTGTACCACAATATCTCTAAAATCAATCCAATCCAAATTAAAATCCCCAAATCAAAATCCCCAAACACAAAATTTCTGTGTGACATTCGACATTATTTCTCAAATTAAAATTGAAAACAAATTGTATGATGAATTCACAAATACATACATATCTATTAGGTAAATGAAAAATAAGGAAAATGTAATACATCGTAATAACTTAGGAACCTATTTTGCATGAGTTTACATAAACACAAACTTCATTGTTCAAGACATTAACATAAACCATAAATGGAAAATTACAATATTTCTTCATCAAAATAGTTTAAAGCAAAAGATGAAAGGACAAATACAAATTTTAATTGCAAACAGTAATATTGTAGGATAAAGATCTCAAATATATTATAAGAGCAAATAGCGAAATAATTAGTGATAACGTAACGATGCAAGTTCTATGTGCATTGTATATATGAGGCTGACATTTCAAAAAAAGTTGGGGTGCATCTTAAATGCATTACTAGAATCGAAACGGTAATAGCCAGAGGCGCGCCCTTTTAGTTTTCTATTACTGGCTGCGTTTCTTTATACATTCCGGATAATCCCATTTCACAGCCGGAATAAACAGAATACGTTTGAAATATACGTCAACATATCATCAGGAACGTTCTAAAGAATAAATAAACAAAAAAGTTTATTCCAAACGTTCAGAATGAATAAAGAAATGCAGCCACTATAAAATGTAGCATCACGTAGGTGCATTTGAACTTTTTTAGTAAACTAAATGCGGTCTTAGTTTTTATAGATCCTTCTTTCTCATATAACTCATTTTTTTTTTAGATAGGCTCCTCTGGCATTTATGGCCTCATATGTATGTACATATGTACATAAATATATATAAATATTGCCATAAATTTAAAATATGTATGATTTACACGGTTCCTGTTATGGTGAAATTACCTCTGATCCAGTACTCCATGAACTTACAGGATTTTACACGAACTTGCAGGAAGTTGCAGGAAAAATGTTCCCGTACTCCAAAATCCTCCAATATCCTGTAAATTAGGGCGACTTTTGGAGAGTTGTGTAGAGAATGAAGTTGCAAGATTTTACCCGAACTTTTTCTTCTGGTAAAATCATGAAAAGTGTCAAGCAATCACTGGTTGACGTTTTTACAGGAAAAATGGTTTTTTGTTCCCGGACTTTTTGTTGTTACTCACTTTTTACTCTCACTTCAGAGAGTAATTTTGCTGTTTGACAGTTTTACAGGATTTTTCACGAAAAGTATTGGATCAGAGCTATTGTACCAGGCGAAGTAATAAGAACGAAAACAAGGATTTACATATATTGATTTTACACTATCTTATTTGAAAATTTGCCTTTAAAATGTTTTATAAGATAGCCAATTGACAGGAAATAAATCGAGATTAATTCTGCTTGCCAGTGGAAGAAAGAAAAGGGAAGAGTACACATTCTTCTGTACCGTCAAGGCGTTTCAAGCATGATAAAAACATAGCAAGGTATAACCGTTCTCTCAGTTTGTCGGCCATGATTTTTTTTTTTTAGTTTGCCAACATTTTAAAATCATATAAAAGTGAAAATAAAAAATTGAAATTGTACGAAATTGTTAATGCTTGAGATTGAAAATGAAAATGTGTGTGTGAGTTTGTGAGTAAATTTAAAAATTAAATTGTTTGGAAACATCAAGAATTTTAAAAGTGACTCTCAGCGGTTCTACCTTACTATATTTTGATCATCGTTTCAAGTTTCTTGATTTGCCTTCGACATTTTCGTCGTTTCCCATGTAGAGAACGAAAAACTTGAATTCAAACAAAATTGAACCATATAAAAGCAAATAGAAAACTCAAAATATAGTGAACAAGAATTGCCTTCAAATACTTGAATCTTGTAAACGGGGTTATGTAAGTACGAATCATAGCAAAGGTAAGAGTCGGCTTGCGCTATTTTTTATATGATCGGTAATATCATTTTTTCGAAACTTTGGGGATTTTGTATTTTGGGGATTTTGTAACCACCAAGAAATTGTGGGCAGAGCTGTGTAATGATTGAATCAATTGAGTGTGCATTCTCATTTTTTTCGTTTCATCGTTGTTTGATTTAAAAAATTTAACAACCACTCTTGAGATTGGTTACAAATTGTAAACACAAAATATGTAGTGTGTTATGGAATGGTTGACACCCATTCACATAGAGAATGTGAATGCAAAAAAAGAACTCAATCATGTATGATTGGACGTTTATGGGAATGCAATCTGTCAATATCATTCAGTACTAATACTATTTGTTGTATCAGGGTTGAAATTTTTGTACTCAAAATGTGAAACCAGAAGATTGCCATCTCCCTCAAAATAAGTAAACAAATAAATATTTGGTGCTAAAATATTTTTCTAAGTGTTTGGCCGAACTTCTGCTCAAACTTGAGGCATGAGTTCTGATTTTATAAGAAGAGTTTTCAAGGCAGAAATATACTCGAAGGTTTGCCATTGCGTGCCGAAGGACGACTGCTATTTTGGGTTATGATCTGACCAGGTATTTAACCATGGTCCTATGGAGTGGAAGTACGCACATGTAATCACTCTGCTACGGCGGCCGCCGTAAGTACATGCTATACATATCGTCGTTTAAAGTACAAAACCGCGTATCAAGAAAATGCAAAACCGCGTAATTGCATAAATTATTTTCTAGAGAGTAAAGTCACCCATATTTCAAAATGGTTATCTTTTTTATAAAGCAAACGTATTTCTGGCTAGTATATTTCAGGACGAATGGATAAGAATTGAGCCAAGAGCTTTTGTGAGCAAATCCAATTTTTGGCAGCCAATGTCAGTCACACGGTTTTGCAGAATGACGATACGCGGTTTTGTACTTTAAACGACGATATATATGTACACATATTAGATTATTTATTCTCAAAATGCATGAAAACTATAGTATGCTTGCAAACAATTAATAACATTTTGTGATAAACAGTTTTACAAATGTATTTGCACTTCAAATTTGTATTTTAATAAAGTATTAATTAAATAAATTATTATTGTAAATTATTATTTTAATAAATAGATATAAAGATATTTATACTTGGCAACTCTTGGACTTTTCTTCATTTGTAACAAATGACAGATGTATACAAAATAAAAAAATAATTGTATTTTTCAAATTTAAAGCAAACGGGCGTTCTTTACAAAAAAATGTAGTTAGGGATCGAATTGCGCATATTTTTTTTACAATATCAAGTGCCCACAAGAAGTGTTAAACCCATAAATAGCTTAAAAAACGCTTTCGAAAATTCGAAATGAAAGTGAAGTGCAGTGTTCAATTGTGATCGAAATTGCAGGCAAAATTTGTGCGTATGTAATTAATGTTTTACTTATTTGAAGAAATGTTGCCCCTTGTCATTAAAAATAAGCAAACCAAGACCCCCGCGTCCCACTGGTTACATAATACTTGAATAGCCCCTTAATTAACATGTGTTTGTTTTGAGAACGCACGGCCAGTTAAACAGGCATGTCTGAATCGATTTCCTTCATCATTCTTAGCTATTTGATGTGCATTTTTATTGTTATGTGTTGCAAACAGACATTTTAGGAACTAAATGGGTTCTAATCTATGTACTCAAGCGCACTTATTTTTAACAGTTTCCAGTTTATGTAATATTAATCAAAACAGCTTTTATTTATTTTATGTATTATGTGATTTCTGGAAGCGTTGAGTACAAAAAAGGGCTGTGACTGGGTTTATGTAATTTGAAATTGTGTTGATGATTACTAATAATAATAGAAAGGCGCTTACATATCGACACAACTAAAAATTTCATATATTTCAGTAGAGCCAATTAAAGATTTTTTGTTTCGTAATTTAGCAATAATATGTCTTGGAACGTAATTATTCCGGATTATATGCAGTCATACTGTAAGCTTTCAAATTATGTATTTTTCTAAACCTGAAATTTTGAATTGCGCCGTTATTGCCGACCACTATTACAAAAAACATTTTCTTTTTTTTGTTGGCCGGAAATGGGCTCGGACGCTCACCCTGCGGAATGGTAGTGCGCACTTCTAACCACTACACCACAGCGATCGCCTAATTAATTTTAATCATTAATCGCGATTAAACATTTATTCGTTAATTTTTAGTCATTCATAGACTAACATTTTGTCGACAATACTCGCATAAGATAGTCACAAATTTTCACAAAAGAGAAAAGTGATTTTCTTCAAAACTTTTGAATGACGTCTTGACTGAACTTACTAATTCGGAATTTCTACTATTACTTATAGAGTAGGCTATTCATAAAGTCTGGGTAACGAAATACAAATTTTTCTATTTTAAGTTCCATAAATATAAGGAGACTTTTATTGTTTAATTTATTTTTTGCACATAAACTTGTATCTTGAACTTCTTTTTCCAAAAAGTGAGGATGTCAAAATTTCAATAGATATCGGATGTACGGTAATTTTCCAAAGAGATCTCCTAATAGATAAGTTCATGAAAATTGTTCCAAACGAAAACTTAAAATTTATAAAAAAAAAATAATAACTAAATTTAACTAATTTATATTAGAGGTTTGAAGTTTATCCCACTGTAAGTATGAAATCTTCAGCTATGTGTTTCCATTGTCACTTTTTCGTAGCCATATCAACAGCCTGACAATTAAGAAGATTGTGACGTTTCATGCTACCATACGCAATATCTTAAATCCTTCAAATTTTATTATTAACCTTTTGTTTGTTAAAAACATTTTCTTCTTAGATTCGAAACTTGATCAAGCAAAATTGCCTTTGTTTTTGACTAAGAGATGCTCAATAAGCTCAGAATTGTAGTTCTCATTTGCATACATAACAATAAATTATTAATTTTTGTTTCACACGAACTCCAATATTGAAAAGTAAAATATATTTTAATCTTACCCAAATAAACAACGATTTAGTTCAATCGTCAACCACATATAGAGTATAGGGTGGTAATGTGTTAAAGTTTTAAAGTTTTTAAACGTAAAATGACGGCTAATACCTTTTTAAGCGTTTTGTAATTTAACCAAAACTCATTAGCATCCACTCAAGCAAGGAATTATTTACTTTTCAACATGCATTAGCAGAGTGCACTTCTATTTTGTTTACAATTTGGTTGTCAAACACACTACATCGGATCTTTTGACACATTTACCAGAATTTACCACCAGGTAGCTTCTGACAAAGAGATGACCTTACTTACTCTCTTATTTGTCCTCTCAGTTGCCAGAAAACCATGTACGATTTCCGGTAAAATCTGGAAATTCTGCTAAAAAATGTTAATTTCGGACTCATGCGGGTTTACAACTAAATAATATTGGGAATACTTTTGAGGTGTTTGAAGAGGGTTGCGACCTGTTTGAAACTAAATTTATTTATAATAATCATATTTTGGCCTTGACACTTTTGCTAAGTTTTGGCCGAGCTTCTCCTCCGATTTGTAGCGTGCGCCTTTGCTGTCACACAAATGGGAGGGACCTACAAACTTACGCCGACACCGAACGGCGATACAATTTTTATGATGAGCTATTTTTTTATTAAAGACACTAAGATTTTTAAAATATTTTCACTAAAATTTTATCAACCTAAATGTAAAGCTTATGCGAAGTAGTTATCTAATTTAATGTAAATTTTAAACATTTTCAAGATAAAACATGAATTATATTTAAAACGTAAATGTTAATACAACTGTTTTATATATAATCCCAAACATATGATATAAAATCCCCTCTACCAAAAAACTTAAATTGGGAAACGCCGGTTTGAATTTTTACAATTGAGCAATTGTCAAAAATCTTCATTTTTATCAAAAAGTTATTTACCAGGGTGGCTTTGAACGAATGATTGGTACTGAGTTAAAGAATGCACACACATAAAAGATTGCAGCCTTTTCAATACTCATTCAGTGTTAAACCTTTTTTTGATTGGGCATTGGTTTTTTCAATCTTGCTATGAATATGTTGATGTGTGAATTCATAACTGCTTTGAGAGAATGGAAAATTCAAAAATTTTAAACCTCAATCCTAAGCGAAGAATAAGTAATGAAAACTGGATAGAAAAAAATTGTTGATTTAAAATTGAAAATGATTTCACACTTACACAGCTCTGATTGTGGGGATTTCAATATTGGGGATAATGTATTTGGGATTTTTTTTTTTAACTGGGGATATTGTGTTTGGGGATTTTGTTTACGGGTATTTCGTGGCTCTCCCTTTTTCCAATTCAGGAACTGCATGCGCCCATAAATATTCCCAAATGCTTTTTGATAGCTTGTAATCATCTGTTTTGAAATGATTAGAGCAAACTCGGAAATTTGTTGCATTTATGTACGCAATATTGCAAATTCAACCACAATTCTTAGAAATTTGTCTGTCATTGAAAAGTCATGACTTTTTTATGTGACTTTTGAAATAATCATATAAAGGGTGAACACACCAAAACTGCGACACTTTGGGAAGCTTATAACTTACCCAAAACGAATTCAATATTTTGAAATTCAAATACCATAAGTTGACCATGACCTTAGTTGAACGTAGAAGAAATTTCATTTGAATTTGATTCCTAGTAGAGTTAAAAATGGCAACCGAGCTAGAAACGAGACAAACTATTTTGCACGAGTTTATAAATGATCCGGCCTTAAGTACACGTAAAATTGCTAAAAAATTAAAGAGTGCACTATTCGACAGTTTGCAGGGTTTTAATCGGTACAAATAAGCCCTGACAGTTACGAGAAAACCAGGGAGCGTGGGTTAGCATGGTCAAAGTGATAAAGACAGTGCTCGGAAGGTCCTCAGTGCGTTTTCGCGAGATCCGAAGATTTTGTCGCGTTATGTTGCAAAATCCGTACGGGGATCGCAGTTTTTCGTACAAACGGTAAAGCGGAAAGCTTCATTGAGATGTTCTACAGCTCAAACAGCGCCAGACCGAGGCGCAAAGTAGAATTTTACAGCGAAATCTCGCATTCGGAAGTTGTATGAATTCTAAATTAAAAAATACAACTGCATTGTTATGGACTGCGAATCCTACTGCTATAAAAATTCAAAATATATTGCAGGTCAAGATTTTTATACTGTTGCAAGTCGTCAAGATGCCCCTGAAAGTTGTAAGCTGAAAATGAAGTCCAAATTTCCAAAAACCACATGGTTTGGCAAGCTATTTGTTCCTGCGGCCGTAAGAGCAGCCCTTTTTCCCATCCGGGACAATGAATGATCAAGTTTATCGGGATGAGTGCCTCAAAAGGCGTCTTCTGTCATTTATCACCAGATAAGGAGTAGGCCATCGTTCTAGGCGGACATGGCAACCTGCCACTATGCCAAGGACACATTGCCGTGGTATAATGCAAATAACATCAATTTTGTACCTCACGACTGCAATCCACCCAATAGCCCAGAGCCACGTCCTATTGGGGAGCATTGGTCAATTGTCAAAGGAATCTTGAAGAAAACAGGTGAAAGAGTGAAAATTATTGAAGAGTGCAAAACAAAGTAGTGGTGCGCATCGCGTAATGTCGATGATGCAGTCGTGCAGAACATGACGGCGCGTGTGCGATGAAAATACCGATCACTTGCATATGGAGCTAATAATAACTAATATTTTAACATTTTAATAACATCTAGACTTCCAAGTTATATAATACAAAAAATAATAATTTCAAAGCCTTCTAGTTTGTTTCTGGTAGTAATTTCTAAGTGTCGCAGTTTTGGTTGTTACCCTTTAAGCCTGCCTCGCTCTTAAAACAATATATCTTGACTGTAATGTTTTCAAACGGTACTAGCCGTTACTGCCAATATAGGCGTATTACATATGTGCAGTGAAACTCGGCATTTTTACGCTGTAAATCTAAGCCGAAACGCTCCATTCTAAAAAGAAAATCGACTGTAATGTTTTGCATGTTACACGCAACTACAAATAAAACGCATAACTAACTATTCTGACCTCCTTTGCTGAAGACAGGTCTAAGGCCTTCGTCCTGTTGTAGACAGATCGATGGGAGCTTTTCACATTTTAGGAGTGTTCGCTATGCAAGTGCCAGTAAGAATTAGCCAGTAACAAAATTCAGAGAACAAGGTACCTTACTCCCCCAAAGAGAGAAACTTACTAAGTTTTTCGCGAACAGGAATTAGCAAACATTAGCAAGCTTCACTGCCAGTTGGCGTCCACGGTTGCATTTCGGGCATACAAAATTTTTTAAATTATTTCAGGTGGAAACCAAAACAGGACCTATACGTATATTTCTTCTTATTCTGACTTTTTCAACATACGCTTCAATTTCATTGTGGAAGTCACTGTCGGATTTCCTATATCGACAGTGGTGTCGAGTGCGTTCCGATTACGAATACAGCTTTTTCAGCCGAGTACCTTTCAAATGTTTGGAATTAACTAAATTAATTGAATAAACGAATATTTACATACTTCTTTCATTGGTAAATCGCAACAAGATTGTTCATTTTTAAATTTAACGAACCCGTTGATTCAAATTAATGTTGACAAAAACGCAACCGTGTGCTACAATCCTGCTTGCAAATTCTTACTGGCAAAAATTTTCAGTAGAAAAATTCGATTTATATGGGAGGTGCCATGCCCCCCTTTCCAAGAGATGCCTTCTTTCTTCATGAGTATGCGATTGATTTCGTATATCTCCATACCAAGTTCCAGAACTCTACCATGAACACTTCCAAAATAGGCAGTATGAAAAATTTGGTTTGTATGGAAGATGCCACGCCCCCTTTTCCAATAGTTAGTTTTCTCCAAGAGTATGCGATTTATTTCGTACATCTCCATACAAAACTCTAGAACTCTACCAAAAAATTTCCAGAGATAAGCAGTATGAAAAATTCGGTTTGTATGGGAGATGTCACACCCCTATTTACAATAGCTAAAATTTTTCTCCAAGGGTATGCGATTGATTTCGTATATCTCCATACCAATTTCCAAAACTCTACCATGCACACTTTCAGAGATATGTAGCATGAGAAATTCGGTTTGTATGGGAATTGCCACGCCCCCTTTACATATAGATTTTTTTTCAGCCTAAAACCATCCTTGGGACACGTGCGGCTGGTGGCAGTTTCAAAAAAATCGGTTCAGCCGCTCTCGAGCCTTGCGAAAACTAACAAACGGCTTTCTAAATATATATATTAGTTGAGATATATTATATATTATAATTATATTTTGACAGTATCCGTTGTTTCTGATTGGCGCAAAAAAATCTTGCCTAGTGACGAATTCGCCCCTTGATATGGTCGTTACTTAAAGCTATTTATATTCGAAATTGCATGAAAATTGGAAAACAGGAATCTATAAGCTTATCCAGGCAAAAAGCTACCTATGTACCGAATTTTAAGCAAATCGGACCATAAATACGATTTCTTCGAAC
>NW_023459896.1:38601-46312 GCF_013731165.1 Rhagoletis pomonella | reverse complement strand
GCCCTTGGCTCTATTAACACAAGAGTTTACATGGGACTTGAATTCAAGCTTAGAGTCCATGGTTACGCCTAGATCGATGAAATTAGTTACCTGATCAACACTATGTTCACAAATGCGGTAGCTATATGATTGAAAGGGTTTTCTAGAGAAACACATAAACTTACACTTTTTCAAGTTAAGTGACAGAATTTACTTCGCACCATTTAAACACATTACTAAGGTCCACCTGTAATTGTTTCCTGTCTCCTGGGGCACCAATGAACTTAAATAAATTAACTTCGTCTGCGTACATAAAGCAATTCGAATACTTCAAAATATTTGGAAGATCGTTGATGAATAAAATAAACAGAAGGGGACCAAGGTGGCTACCTTGAGGTACACCTGACGTCACATGAATTACGCGAGATGAACCTTTTTTAAAGATAACCCTCTGTTTCCTGCCAATGAAATAAGAAGAAAGCCAGCGCAGCAGGATTGGAGGGAAACCAATTTTATCAAGTTTGTATATTAGAGTTGAGTGAGATACTTTATCAAAAGCCTTGCTGAAATTAGTGTAAATGACGTCAGTTTGATAATTACTTTTGAAACCATTGTTCACATTTGTAGTGAATTCAAAAAGGTTTGATACAGTTGATTTACCTTTACAAAAGCCGTGTTGTGATACATCTATAACGGGTGTTATGGAATAAGATAGTTCTTTCGTAACGATTTCTTCAAATAATTTAGGAATGGCACACAGCTTAGCGATTCCCCTATAATTCGCAATATTCGACCTGCTTCCATTTTTATAAAGCGGCAAGATATACGACTCCTTCCACAAAGAGGGGAAAACTCCTTGCTTTAGAGAATCATTGAAGATGTTTGTTAATGGCTTATATAGATAACACTGGTCGACGGCCAAAATTTACCAGAGACGCCGTTATGAAATTCGTATGTAAAATCACCCCCTGATTCCGAAAATCAAGGTTATTTTTAATTTTATGGGACAGTTTTTGAGATATTTGGAATTTACCGTTTTTGCAAAAAAAAAAAAAATTGGGTCCACTTAATCATATATATCTCAAGAACGAATTAAGCAATTCCAAAACGGTATGAAGCTTTTAAAAGGTAATAAAATTTTCTATAAGCTGTGCATACAATACTTTTTGCTAGGCCCTGTAGATTCAAAGATAACGAACAATCATTACCGATTTTTTCAATTTTTTTTGTAAAAATAAAAAAAAAATTGTACTTTGCGGGGAAGGATCTCGAAAACCTTTTATTTTTTTGCAGATTTTGCGCAATTTCAACGTATACCTCAAAACGTATGTATGGTATAAAGAAGAGTGAAATATCTAGCTATGCTCTGTTTCTATTGAGTTAAAAGTTCAATTTATGAATGAAATTACCCATATTTTTACCTTTTTTTTAATTTATTTATGTTTATACTATATTCTAACAATCTTTACCTTAATTTGATTTTACTATGTTGTCGAAATAATTATGTGTTCTACTTTGACGCTTATTCAGTTTAGGATCGGTTTCTCTTATGAGAAACCAGCAGTAATCACCCATCATTGCGACGTCCCAGAACCCTTGATATCGATTCTCAATTAATTTCATTTGCTGATGAAACCTTTCGCCATGTTCATCACTTTCGTCGCCAAGATTTGCCGGAAAAAAGCTCAAATGTGAGTGGAGAAAGTGAATTTTTAAAGACATATTTACGCCCATTTTCGCATAATTATTGATTAGGTCGTTCACTATCTGCTCGTAGTTAGGGCTTTTGTGTCTACCGAGAAAAGAAGCAACGACCTTTTCAAACGATTCCCACGCTGCTGCCTCAACTGATGAGAGTAGTCCTTTGAATTGATTATTGTTGATCAACTTTCTTATTTGTGGTCCAACAAAAATACCTTCCTTTATCTTGGCTTGAGAAATATCTGGAAAAACTGTTTTCAAATAGTCGAATGCTTCGCCTTCTTTGTCCAAAGCCTTAACAAAGTTTTTAATGAGACCGAGCTTGATGTGTAAGGGTGGAAGTATGATTTTCTCTTTCTTGACAAGAGGGGTGTATTTGATGTTATCCACACCAACGGTAAACTCGACTCTTTCCGGCCAATCCTTTCTGACGTAGTGGTCCTTACGAGCTCGGCTATCCCACTTGCAGAGGAAGCAGCAGTGCTTGGTGTAGCCACTTTGTAGACCGCATAGCATTGCAACGACTTTGAGATCAGAACATATTTTCCAATCATGCTCTTCATATTTGATAAATTTGAGTATTTTTTGCATTTCCTCGTAGGTTTCCTTTGTATTTACTGCATGTGCAATCGGGATAGAAGGCTTTTTGTTACCATTATGCAATAATACAGCCTTCAAACTCAGTTTATTGCCGTCTATGAACAATCGCCACTCTTTTGAATCATATGTTTGACCAAACTCTTTGAATAAACCAGGGATGTCGTTGCAGTAGCATATACTGTCTTTCTTGGTATAGTGTTTGGAAAATGGTTCGTGACGAGTTCTACTATATGTCACCTTAACATCGGATGACACAAATTTAAATTGTTGCATACGAGAAGTGCGGATCTCGGCCTTTTCCTTGGATAGTTCCAAATCTCTTATCCAATCATTAAGTTGTGCTTGTGACAGAACGTTTCTTTCGTTTTCCATGCGAAATTCAGTACAACTTGATCCCCGCACTCAGATGTTACTGTTGACAATGGAACTGGATCCGCAACTGCCGTTGAATGTAGTACTGGTAATGTCACTGTAGGTACGCTAGCATAGGTTACTCCTCTTGATCTTCCAACGCCAAGTACTTTTGTTTGACAAATATAACACTCTATTGAATGGCAAGTAGGTTCTCTCCATATCATTGGTGTATCAAATTTTGTTTGTTGTCCTGATTCCCACTGAATCAATTCTACTCGACACGATGTACACAAAGTGTTCGGTGTCCATGGTTTTTCAGCATTTTTAGGCTCAATTCCAAAATACTTGGAGTATAAAGTTTTGATATGATCTGAGAACACTCGTCGTCGCCTTATGATAGTATATTGGCCACACATGAAACAGAACATATCTGGATCCTTATTACACTCAAATTCTCGCGTCCTTTTACACATTTTATTTTTTTTAATAAATCACGGTTTTGAAATTAGACTTATGAACTGAACTATCTCCGGCGAGCCTTGAAGATGTTATGAAGTTTCAAAGCGCATTAACTCATATTTATACTCGGAACAAGAATAAAATTGAAAAAATTAAATCTTACCTAGACAGAAAGGTTCCTTTTTATAACAAGCCGGGAAAAGAAAATACTACCTGTTTTAGATGTAGGCTTTAGAAATTTTCTGTGTCTTATAGTTTTGAAAATCTACCTGCATACTTACCCATAACTGACGGAAATACATGTTTATAACTACATGCCTACAGCAGGTTTCGAACCCAACCACTCTTCCTTTCGATGCAACCACTCTACCTACTATAATACAATTCGAGTATTAAAAGTACTATTTGATTTATTTAAAGAAAAAGTGTTATCATTGTTATGGTGTTATTCGTTTATCCGGATAATATCTCACTTGCACTTTATACCTTTAATATATGTATGTATGTATAGGTACATACATTGAAGTTGCGCAACCTGGGTATTTTTATTTGATCGCTTATAACTTACGTAGTTTTGCATCGATTTTCTTCGATGATAGCTTATTTTTTTTGTAATACAACAGAGCTTAGGGAGAAAAAAAAAATCTGCAAAAATATAAAAGGTTTTCGAGATCCTTCCCCGCAAAGTACAATTTTTTTTATATTTTTACAAAAAAAATTGAAAAAATCGGTAATGATTGTTCGTTATCTTTGAATCTACTAGCAAAAAGTGTTGTATGCACAGTTTATAGAAAATTTTATTACCTTTTAAAAGCTTCAAACCGTTTTGGAATTGCTTAATTCGTTCTTGAGATATATATGATTAAGTGGACCCAATTTTTTTTTTTTGCAAAAACGGTAAATTGCAAATATCTCAAAAACGGTGCCATAGAATTAAAAATAACCTTGATTTTCGGAATCAGGGGGTGATTTTACATAAGAGTTTCATAACGGCGTTTCTGGTAAAGAGAAAAAGTTGAAATTTGTGGTCCAGTGTTATTCATTTGCACTTGTCGTATAAAGCGATTGTACATAAGAACATATATACATACGTACATACATACATATACAGATCTCACTGGTTTGGTTAGCGAGCAATTTCTTGTTAACAAACAAACATACATACGTATTCTTAAAACGCATTTAGACTATGTTCAAACATGCCAATTAGCTGAGGCAATTAAACTTTAAATTGTGCCATCGAGTTTGGTGTTCAAACAAATACAATTTAGCTACTACAATTAGTATTTGACAGCTGAAATTGTTTTGATTTTTTGTGTAAATTCTGTGAGAAAAATGGAGAAAAAGGTTAATTTTGGACGAGTTTTATTAGCTTACAATAATTATATTGAAGTTTCCCAGTCAATACAGTCGAGTTTTGATGGTAGCCTTGCATTGTTCCGAAAAAGAAAGAGGGATAACTTGCTAATTCTTCAAAGATTAAGGAGGCAGCAGCTATTGCTCCTAGCAGCATTGGAAGAAAATACAACTCAAAGGTCGCTGTGGAAGCTGGAAAACAAAATTAAAATATCTTTTGTTGCAATCAATAACGTTTCCTTTTAACAGAATCGACAATCTTTTTTTGGGAAGTCAATTGCAACTGCAATGATGACCAGTTCTTCAAGACCCATTTTCGCATGGCACGTGCCAGTTTTGAGACACTCTGTGGCTTTCTCGGCAATTTAATGAAAGCCGATACAAGTTGGCGCACGGAAATTTCATTGCAAAAACGAGTAGCAATCGCTTTGTTTGCTCTTGGTTCAGCTGGAGAATACACAGTAGTTTCTGAACTGTTTGGGGTCGGAAAATCAACTGTGTGTTCAATACTGATGGAATTCTGCGAAGAAGTATGGCAAGCGATGTCCGCACAGTATATAAAGAAATTACCAGCGACGCAAGATGTAGTCACTGAATGCGTGAATGGTTTTCATCGCCTTGGGTTTCCACAATGTCTGTTATCATTAAAATAATGTAGACATTAATTTACAAATTCATGTTTGTATTTTTAGATGGATGTCACATCGAAGTAAAACCAAATACGACTGATGCAACCGACTACTACAATTATGAGGGATGGTACTTCTTGCGCTTGTAGATTACAGGTACAAAGTACATATATTTGTTTGTTACCGTTTATTTATTTTTTTAATAACAATATAATCAGCCCTATTCTGCATTTCAACTCAAATCGAAATTTTCTCCGTTTGGCAACTTTGGTATTCTGCGTTCCGTTTCCTTTCGATCAATCTTCGAAATTTACGATTATACCTATTCTACATTTCGATCGTAGTTCCGTTTTTCTAAGTTGCAAATTTGTTGACGGAGAATGTTTCAATTGTTATTTTCGTGGGTTTAAATAATACAATTTTATAAAAAATTTAAGTAAAATATACTGTGCATGATTGTAAAAGTCATCATAAATGAATTTTCTCGATTTCTGTGTTTTCGCGAGCGGTAATACGGGCAATACGAAAAATTGACTCAAATAATGGCAACCAAAAGGGATATTGCGCGACGTTTTCAAAGTGGAAGTCCAGGCGTTTTTGTTTACATTATCTATAAATAAGACTGTGAAATGCACTGAATACAATTTATTCTCTTTATAAAAAATTAATAGATGTATGCACATAGATACATACATACATAAAATGTGAAGTTACATAAAAAAGATGTTTTTATTATTGCACTCGTTTTTACCAACTTTTTAAAAAGAGGTGCGTATGTTGCCTCGAATTCGATTTGCTATGGAAATATAAGCTTCTTCCCTTCCTCCTGACGGCTTTCAAAATCGGATTCATTTGCGTTCAAATCTTCCACTCTGTAGTAAATGCAAATGTTGTGGAGTGCTCAAACAACGTTTATAATTTCACTGACTTTAAGCGATGAGTAATACAGTTCAAGATGAATTCCTTATGACTTTTCCTTCACTCATCTGAAAAAGACCAAACATGTCCCTAAATCTCCCGAGTTTCAACTTCCGCATCAGCAATCTGGGACTCGTTCTTCTCTTCAAGCAATAACGCCGCGGCTATGGATTTCATTCTTATAATTATGTATCCACTTAAATTTTATTTTTAAATTATAGTGATGCTAGGTATATTTAGTTATTTTAAAATATTTACAAACTTTAACTTCATATGCTGCTTGAGTTTGGTGGTAAATATTTCTGTGTTTTATTTCGATTTCACACATTCCTAGGCAAACAGCTGATTTCGAAAGATGTTTTCTCTCTTCCTCTTCTTCTTTCGTTTCGATCGTAACGCAGAATACCTAAGTTCGATTCCAGCGGAGCGGAATGCGGGAACGTAATCGAAATGCAGAATAGGGCTGATTATATGCACAGATGCCGTTTTTTATATATAAATATTGGTGCTCCGGGACGTTGCAATGACTCCCAAATATATAATTCATCCCTACTTAAGAACGTGATAACTGAAGACGAAGTATTGGCGGCCAATAAGAAGAGCATATGTGGTGTACAAATGCCGGTCTGTATCTTAGGAGGTTCCACCACTTTAATGAAACCATATGCCTTTTCTACGGCCTTGACGGAGAGATAAAAATTGTTCAACTACAAACTATCAAAATGCAGAAGAGTGGTTCGTGGCTTTCGGTCATTTAAAAGCCCGTTTTCGTCGCATTGGAAAAGGCTTAGATAACCGAATAGGGAACGCGCCGATCATTATTCGAGCTTGCTGTATTTTACACAATTTTTTAAACGAAGAAAATGATCATATCAACAAAATTTGGTTGGAAAATCTGCAAGAATTTGACCGCAATCGGGAAGAACCTTCACGAGATGTTGTACTTGGCGATAACGAAGCCTCAGCTGAAACCATAAGACAATCGCAGTGTTCTTATTTTGGTAAGTAAAAGTATTGGGAAATTAATTTGTAATATTTTTTGGTTTTTTTTATTAATTCAACAAGTTTACAGACGTAAATAAATCTTCCGCTCTGTGGCATTTGAACATCACTTCTAAAGTGTAATTTTCCGACGAATGTGAATATGAAGTAACAAATCAAGTAGAATAGTGTTTGCGATAAAGTATTTTTTTTTTTAGTTTTTGAGATGTTACGATAAGGCCAGTCAATGTAATTTATTTTAATTTAAAAAAATATTCATACTTCTCTTTAAACAAATGTAATTATAGCTCTTAAACCCCTAATCCGGTTGGAAAATGTTGATTACATAGATGGTGTTTGTTTGTGAGTGTCACTAGTATAAAATAAATTTAATATTAGCAAACTACGTCTAAAAATAAATTACATTGATGTAATTTGCTAATATTAAATGTCTTTTATACTAGTGACACTCACAAACAAACACCATCTATGTCATCAACAATTTCCAACCGGATTAGGGGTTTAAGAGCTATATTTACATTTGTTTAAAGAGAAGTATGCATAATTTTTTTAAATTAAAATGAATTACATTGACTGAACTTTTCGTAACATCTCAAAAACTAAAAAAAAAAAATACTTTATCGCAAACACTGTTCTACTTGATTTGTTACTTCATATTCACATTCGTCGGAAAATTTTACTTTAGAAGTGATGTTCAAATGCCACAGGGCGGA
>NW_023459896.1:33400-38501 GCF_013731165.1 Rhagoletis pomonella | reverse complement strand
TGATTAATAGGGTTATAATTAATATAGTTATAAATGTAGCCTTAATTTGATTTTGTTCAATTGGTACAAATATGGATGATATTTCGTCTAGATTATTGAACTTGTATTCTGATTGAGATTCTAAGTATTCTAATATATCTAAATTTTCTTTATGCTTTTTATGGAGTATTTTTACCATAGTTTCCTTAATGTTTATATATTCTTCATTATTTAATGTTATATTGGTTTTGAAATAAATTGAAAAATCTCCATCTAAAATCTCGTTGTTTAATATATTTAATCCGCAAATAATAATGTTTCCGTTACCATAATTAATAAAGGGTGGATTCTTTTCTTTTATCATTTTACATTGGGCATTATTTTTCTCTAATATTTGTATTGTACATTCGTCCCTTTTATTCTGCTTACATATAGTTTGATCTATAAAATCTTTACATTTATTGATTCTTACGTATTGATTTCCTTTGCATAAAGCAATATTTTTATCCATAATTAATTTCCCTTTTTTTGAAGTTAATGAGTGGATGTAGAATTGTTCACATTTTTCTTTGATATTTGGGTTGTAAACTGTTACAAAGTTTTGTTTGAGTTTAACAATTTTAATTTCTGCATATTCTAAAATATTTATGGTTAAAACAATTGTTTTTTCTTTCGGAATGATTTCTGTGATTTCTTCTAAGTCTAATGAAGTTGACAGGAAGTTGTTATTTTTTGCTAAATTAATTGTAGTTAGGAGAGTATTGAGTTCATTGTAGACTTCTGTGAGTATTAATTTTTAAGAGAAATCCTTGGGGTTTAATTTCTTTAACATTTTTTCGAAATTACTATTTATTATTTTTTGTTTATTATGTCCTTCAATTAATTGATTGATTCTTGTCTGTATCTCTACTTCATCATCGTGGTCTGGTGTGCCCGTTATCCATTTTAATATTGTCCCTAATGCGTTTAATCCTCTTCTAAATCTATTAATTGGATTTATCTGTTTTATTAATATTTCAATTTTTTGGTGTAATATTTTCATTTCAGGATTTGAATCTAAATTATATTTTGAGTTTAATATATTTTGGTATGGTGTTAATATTCTAGTTAAATTTGTAATATGATATAAATAATCGTAGCTATCAAATATAAAAGCTGGATTCGTTTCTATTAATATATAATCTTTTCCTTTCAGGTTTGTAATATTTGTGTCTGAACTAATTCTGTTTATGCACAGCAAGATTATTATTATTATGAGTATCATTTCTAGTTCGTACGGATGTTATCTTTGTGTATTATTCTATTATCAGTTGTTGTGACTGTTCTACCGCTATCCTGTTCAATTATTTTTTTTCATGAATCTATCGTGTTTTTATTTCTTCGGCTTCTCTTAACGTAAATAATATCTCCTTTCTTGTAAGTAATTTGTTTGTTCGGTGCCTTCTGTTGGGTGATATCTCTTTCTTGATTATATTGAATTCTATTTCTGATGACTTTATAGTCGTATCCTCCTCTGTTGAAAAACACGTCCTCGGGTTTATGTCCTGTGACCGAGTGAATGGTTTTATTGTACTGTCATACTGCTTCGAATATTACCTCTTCGTGTTTGCCTTTGGTTTCCTTTACTAGTAAGTTAGTTAGCTCCACTATTGTGCTGTGCGTCCGCTCTACTTGACCGTTCGTTGTCGAATGTTGTGGTGGCACTGCTATGTGCTGTATATGTAGTCGATCGTATACAGATTTTGCTACTACATTAACGTATGTCGGGTCGTTATCGGTTGTTAGGTTCGTTGCGTATGGGAATATTTGTGATAGTATTTCATTCAAATATATGTATGTGTTTTTCCTATCTGGTATTTTTCTTATATAGCAGAATTTTGAGTATATGTCTACTGTAGTTATATATATTTGGTTGTCCATAAAAAATGTATCCATTTGTAAATGTGTACCTACTTCATTTGGTATTGGTGTTTTTCCGTAAAGTAATTTATTCGGTCGTCTGTCGTATTTACATTTTTTACATATCTCACATATTTGTGCTGCCTTCTTTGCCATATCTTGCATTTTAGGCCAGTAATAGCTCTCAGAGAGTTCTTTTATATTATTTCTATAATTTCTATGTGCTCTTCTGTGTATTTGTTCAACTATCTCATTCTGTTCATTTTCGTCAGTGATGTCTCTGACTAATGCATTTGCTATTACAAAATTAGTTGTTGGGAAAGTTTGTGCAAGTGTGGTTTTTATTTGATATAGAATTTCTTCTGTAGTGATTATGGCGTTAATATTGTTTGGGTGTAATACGCCTTTAATATCACTTATCAATTGTTCTATAGTGGTGGTGGTATGTCTAAATTTTCCGAATATATTTTTACTTTCTATTCTTACTAATCCATTGTTAGTTTGGATAATAATTTGATTATTAAAATGGTTTAAGCTAGTGCCTACCCTTCTTATGGTTTCAGTGGGTGAGCTGAGTTGAGAGTGCTGCGATTCTGAGTCGGTTAATTGATTAATTTGTTGCCGACTTAGTGCGTCTGCAACTATGTTTTGAGAACCTGGTTTGTATACCAATTTGGCACCGTATTCTTCTATTTGGTTTTTCCACATTTTTAGTTTATTATTAGGGTTCTTCCCTGAAATAGAGTAGGTTAAGGACTGATAATCCGGGAAAATTTTAGTTTGGCATCCCCCGCGTACAAAAAAAAGGTGGCTATAGGGGGGTAGGGGGCGTTCTCCTGATTCCAAATATATATACTTTTAGCCGCAGCAGACTTATAGTTTTTAAGTTATTGGTTGTTAAAGTTAGTAAATTGAACTAACCTCTCGGCGCTATTTCACACAATAAACACTATATTTATGAACACACTTCGGCAAAATAGTTGCATTAAAAGCCCGCACAATGAAATGTAAACATATTTTTTAAATTTATAATGTATTTTTACTAAATTAAGTAAGTTTTAACAATTATCACGCACTTATATATGTATACGCACATTGTGAATACAGAACTGTTGATTCAACCATGGTTTCACACTGACATTAGAAGGGTGCTGCCACATCTAACAAAATAACAATAAAAGGTAATAGTTTTTATCGTACCCGTTTTCCTGTTCAGCGTTGAATTTGTAGTAAAGGAGGGTATGGGGTTAAACACCCCCAATACATAAAAAAAAAAAATTAAAATGATTTTTATGGAAAAAGCGCCGCAGGGGAAAATTTTTAATAAAAAATCGCGTGATTTTTTATTAAAAATTTTCACTTTTTAAAATATGGTTTAAAAAACACCGCAGGCAAAAGGAAAAATACACAATATTATGGTTTATATGTATATTTCACCGCTTCAATTAATTTTACAAAAGGATCCTCATGTTTTCGGGCGATTTTTTTTCCTCCACATGTACTCAAACATCATATCCGCAAAGTTTTGTGGATTATTATAGTTATCCTTTGTAAAAAATCTTTTTAATACACGCCATTGCGACTCAATCCGTTGCGTGTGGGTACCGTCTTCTGCTACAAAGGGATTATCGGGATCGCTGTGGTTAACTTTCCGGTGCTCATACCCGTGATTAGGAAGGCAATCATACGCCTTCCAATAATCCGTACAAATAATGCTGCCTTCGAGTACATGCTTCTTAATCAGAGGTATGAGCACCTCAGCCGACCGAATGTTCTCAGGGCACACTTCCAAGCGAATATCCTCACTGCCGTCCTCCAGCATTCCAAGGATCCAATGCCCTTCCACTCTCCTGCCTGAAAAAGAAAATCATTTAGTCGAAGGGTATTTTTTCAATATAGATTTATGTTACCTTTATTGTATTTTCGCTTGCCAAACTTACTCTCGTCAATTTGGACAATTTTACCGGGGCCCCCAATTTTCCCCAAAACTTCCTGCTGATCAATTTCGTACAATACTACTGCCTCACGGCAATAGTTGTACCAATCGCAGATGGTAGCGCTGGATAAAATGGATCCCTCGATAAAATTCTCCTTCCTGACGAGAGCCTGCGGCCAGTGCGAAGCATATGTATACATAAGATAAAAAATATGTGGAAGCGATATCTTCGCATTTTCAAACCACGTCCCAGCGGCCCTTGAAGTGGCAGCCCTAGAACGGCAGACCCCTTTGCGGCATCGGAAAAGGCCGACGGTATTGTTTCCCGCGGTTGACACAAGCATCGGTGCCTTATGGATGCGACAAAACTTGTTACGTAATATAAGGCCCTGTTCCTCGGCAAATTCAATACACTTCTCCCGCGTATCCATTCTTTTATAAATTTTGACTAGGTTCCACATATTTTCTACTTCAGCCACGGTCAGCACATTGGCATTCCGCTCACTAACACCACGGCTGGTGGAAGGTACATCAAAATCTATAAATATAATAGTAATTATATCTGTGTATGAACATAAAAAAAGAAAGAAAAACATATCAGCTTGTATCTCACTCATTTCTAAAATTTAAATCAAAATATTAATTACAGTATTTAAAAAACGCGCTTAATTTACCCAACTGTTGAGATAAGAACACAAGAATTAAGAAAATAGTACCAAAACAGATTTAAAAAACAACGGTACTTTTTAAAAACAGTAATATGCCTTTGGCAGTGGCACCCATTAAAAGGGGGTTACAAATGTCAGTAAAAAATTAATAAAAGAACATGAGCCAGCTACACCAGCCACAGTACTTTTGCGCAGAACACTTTTCTGCGTAGGCAGTAGAATTCTCCTTTCTGTGTGACATAACTTTACTTATGCCAAAGTTTTAATGGGGAATATGACCCCAAACCCTCCCTTACTACAAATTCAACGCTGAACAGGAAAACGGGAACGATAAAAACTATTACCTTTTATTGTTATTTTGTTAGATGTGGCAGCACCCTTCTAATGTCAGTGTGAAACCATGGTTGAATCAACAGTTCTGTATTCACAATGTGCGTATACATATATAAGTGCGTGATAATTGTTAAAACTTACTTAATTTAGTAAAAATACATTATAAATTTAAAAAATATGTTTACATTTCATTGTGCGGGCTTTCAATGCAACTATTTTGCCGAAGTGTGTACATAAATAACTTCGCGTGCGCTGGGTTTGGGTCCCGCCACGTTAAAACCCCGCC
>NW_023459896.1:29975-33300 GCF_013731165.1 Rhagoletis pomonella | reverse complement strand
TAAAAATACATTATAAATTTAAAAAATATGTTTACATTTCATTGTGCGGGCTTTTAATGCAACTATTTTGACGAAGTGTGTACATAAATAAAGTGTTTATTGTGTGAAATAGCGTCGAGAGGTTAGTTCAATTTACTAACTTTAACAACAAATAACTTAAAAACTATAAGTCTGCTGCGGCTATAAGTATATATATTTACAATCAGGAGAACTCCCTCTATCGTTCCATACCCTCCTTAATGCCGAACTCCGGGGATGCCAAACTAAATTGCAGCCGATGATCCGTGTAGATTGTAAGGTCTGATCGTCCATATAAATAGTTCCTGAGTTTTTGTAGTGACCAAATTATGGCTAATAACTCGTTTTCGTTCGTGCTATATTTTTGTTCCGTCTCGCTTAGTGTTCTGGATATAAAACAAATCGGATTTCTACCTTGGGATAACACAGCTCCTATGGCAAAATTACTTGCGTCCGTGGTTAAATCATAGGGTTTATTGAAATCGGGTTGAAAGAGTTCGACTTGTGCTTGTAATTCCTTTTTTAATATATTCATCGCTTTTATGGCTTCCTCATCTAATTTTATTTGCATTCTTTCACTTTGATTTTTCTTTACGAGACCGTTTTCTCCTCTTAAAAACAATCTCTTAAAGTAATCTTGGCGTAGTCTTTGATGAATTTTCTATAATATCCTGCTAGTCCTAAAAATGATCTTAATTCTTTCAGATTCATAGGCACCGGGTAATTTTTTATGGTCTCAATTTTTTGTAGGTCTACGGTTATTCTGTTATGTTTAATAATATGTCCTAAATATTCAGTGCTTTCTTTGAAAAAATGAGATTTTTCGTATGAAATCTTCATATTTGCTTGACGCAGTGCATTTATAACGATTCTTATGTGTTCCATATGTTCATCGTGTGAGGATGAATATATTAACACATCGTCTATATATACATGCACGAATTTTCCTATGTAATTCCTTAATATGTCATCTACGCATCTTTGAAATATTGAAGGTGCGTTCTTTAGTCCAAACGGCAGCCTTAAGAATTCATATTTTGCTCCGTTTATGCTAAAGGCTGTCTTTTCGGTGTCTGACTCCTTGATTTTTATCTGATGGAAACCTGCTTCCAAATCTAGGGTTGTAAAAACAGTTGCTTTACCTAAATTCTGTATTGTCAAGTTGACATCGGGTATGGGATATCTATCGGTAATGGTTTCGCTATTCAATTTCTGGAAGTCTATGACCATTCTTCTCTTAGGGTTTCCTAACTCGTCAGTTCCTTTCTTTAGTACTGTCCATACGGGTGAGTTATAACGACTTTTACTGGGTTTAATTATATTATTCTCTAGCATTTTATTTATTTCTTTATTTATAAAATTATTGTCTGAAAAGGGGTAAGGGTACTGTTTCGTCCATATTGGCTCTTCAGTTTTAGTGCGGATCGTCGCTTCAATTGTTGTTGTAAATGGTAAAATAGGATTTGTTTCCTCATTAATTCTCATAATTTCTTCAACTTCTTTTTTATATTTGCTCTCATCTATTGTGAAATTTACTTGACTGACATCCATTTCTTTTTTCTTCTGTTCTGTTCTCCTGACATACATCATTTTATATTCGAACAGATCTATCTTAACTTTCATTTCTCTCAAGGATTGTTCTCCTAATATCATATCAAATTCTTTTAATTCTTCGATTTCAAAAAATATTAATTCTTGTCCTAGCATTCTAATCTTCTTGGCTGAGTTTATTGTGTTTGAACCATTCAGAGTTCTACTAACAAATTGTTTAACTGGGAAGGTCTTTCCATTTGGAATATTTTTCCTAATATAATTTAATGTCGAACCTGTGTCTATTAAAACTAATAGTTTTTTGTTATCATGTAAAATAATCTGAAGACACGGCAGATTATTTACTCGTCTAAAAAAGTAGCTCTATTTTCAAATTCGCTTTCATCTATATTGACCCTTAATGACTGATCACTATTATTATCCGTTATTTGGTTGATCCTTTGTAGTTTCTGTGGTGCTATATTATATCTGGATGACGTTGGTTGGTGGTTTCGTTTAAATGGTTCTCCTCTATTGGGATTGAAAGGTGCGTATCCTGCTCTTTGTCGTTCATAGTTGTTTCTGAAGGGATTCTGTTGATACGATTGCTGTTGTTGATGCTGATTATTCGTGGGTTTCCGGAATCTTCCTATTGATGTATCCACGCCCATTGGTGTCGGGTTTGATCTTTCCATGTGGGGAATAGGTTGAACTCCTGGTTGATACTTCCATTCGTTTTGTAGGTGTTTGGGGTAGTTATAAGCTTCTCGTCGTATCGGATTGTTCTGCCTTTTCTCTTGGTTTTGCTGCATATAATGTGTGTTGAGTAAATTCATCATTTATGCCATTGCGGAAGCAATCTATGGCCATTTCTTTTGTGACCTCCTGTAGAGAGTGAGTATTCCCTGGGTAATCAATTTCGCATTTAGTCATTGCTAAATTAAAGATTTGACAGATCTTGCTGTGGAATTCGGAGAGCGTCTGTCTTCCTTGTATTTGTCTTTTCATTTCCTCTATGAGGGCGTTATAGCTTCTAGTATCGGCGTAGCTGTAATCTAGGCGATTGAGTATTGCTTGTAAATGAAATACTGTGCCATGATTCTGTAGAAGAGTTGCTGGTTCTCCTTCGATCTTCGTGTGACGTATTATAAATAATGCATCGTAATATGGTTTGGTATCTCGAAAGGCTTCTATGGGACTCATTGCTGATATGATGGTTGCCCTCCATGTCCTGTATTTGGATGTGTCTCCGTTGAACACTGGTAGCCGTTTGAATAGTCTCAAATTTATTTCATTTGCATTGTTTATCCTGGGACTTATCGGTTGGAATTCTTCGATTTCAGGTACTTGCGCTTGCTGCAGCTGGGCTAATTGTGCTTCTACAGCGGCATAAGCTTGTTCCAAGGTTACTACCCTTGCTTCCATAATGATTCCTCTGCCTTGATCAAATAATCGCTTTTTTCGGAAGCGGTCCAGTTTTATTTTTGGTGCTCCTTGTCCTCTTTTTCAGGACGTGTGGAATTTGATTTTTTAGGAGTTCCTTTTATTATTCACTTATTGAGCCCCCAGTTAAATTCATACTCTCGATGTACATAAATAAATATAATTTTATTGGTACCAAGATGTACTTAAATCAATTCTAACCTGAAGTTCATATGCTTCAGTATAATAGAAGACTAACTTATTTCTATGCTTAATCCTCTATTTATAGGCTCTGGTTTCTTTTGTTTATTGGTTGCTGATAATCTTCAATAGGAATGTTTTGGTTGCTGATAAT
>NW_023459896.1:11637-29875 GCF_013731165.1 Rhagoletis pomonella | reverse complement strand
GACATTTAATTTTAAGAGGGAGGAGAGTTAGTGTAACAGAAAATACAATACTGTACCGATGACATCATCCAATGTATGATACAGAATCAGTAGTTTACATAAAAGATTCCTATTGAACATTATCAGCAACCCAAATATTCCTATTGAAGATTATCAGCAACCAAAACATTGTCAGCAAATAAAAGATTGAACATTATCCGCAACCAAAACATTCCTATTGAAGATTATCAGCAACCAAAACATTCCTATTGAAGATTATCAGCAACCAATAAACAAAAGAAACCAGAGCCTATAAATAGAGGATTAAGCATAGAAATAAGTTAGTCTCCTATTATACTGAAGTATATGAAATTCAGGTTAGAATTGATTTAAGTACATCTTGGTACCAATAAAATTATATTTATTTATGTACATCGAGAGTATGAATTTAACTCGCGCACGTGTCAATCTGGTGCCGATTCGCAGAAATTTAATAATTTGTCTGTGGATGGAGGACGGCGAGGGGAAGACGAAAGAAGATCAATCGTACATATGTATGCACACATATTTATGCGTCTGTCTTTTTGGATGAATGAAAAATTTCATATATGTAGTAATTTAGAGATTGTCATCTCAAAAATATGCTGTGGCGCGCATGCTAGATGCGATGTAACTTTTTTGGCGCCTCGCCGTTTGTCTTGGTTCAAATCCCGAACGGACCAAGTAATATTTTTTTTATTTTCCATTCCATTTTAAATTTTACCATTAGCTTTGCTTAAAATAATATAAATGGATATGTAGGTACATTGGCATGTATAATTTCACATAATCGCTCAAATTTGCCAAAAGCTACTGAAAACTTTATTGTAAATGTTTTCACTAAAATATTAGTTATTGGAATTAAAATTTCATGGGAATCCAATTTTTATTCCCATTTTTAGAAAGCATGTATGTATATGTTCATACCACCAAAATTATTTCATAAGTTGGTAATTTTAAACACCCATATGTATGTATGTACATTAGGGTGGTCCAAAAACAGTAAAGTCGGAATTATACTCCTCTCACCACTAGATTGCTCTAGGTATACCCGTATTTGTTTTATTTTGAAATCAAATAATATTCAGAGGTCGCTCAAAGCGCTCAAAGTTTTCCATGTATTTTTATATGGAAAACAACTTTTCGTAGAAATGGTATAGAATTTTGGAAAATCAATATTTTTCGATCGGAAAACTCTGGTTCTCTTCAGAAGACTTTCAATAATATTACGCAATTGTTTGTTTAACCATTTTTTAATACTAACGTTTTTTTATTGGTCGCCCCATTGCATTTTTCGGGGTTTTTTGGGTTTTTGGCGGACCTATAAATTATAGTTGCAATGAAAAAATGGTTAAATAAGCAATTGGGTATTATTATTGGGAATCTCCTGCAGATAAACAGAGTTTTCCGATAGAAAAATATTGATTTTTAACTGTTCTATACGATTTCTACGAAAAGTTATTTTCTCCCCATATAAAATACATGGAACTTTACGGGTATATTTTTTTTGGTATAGAACAATCCTAGGGGGTGGGAGCATAAAAATTTCGACTTCACTTTTTCACATGCATTTTTGGACCACCCTAATGTACATAGACTGGCAATCAAAAGTGAGTGCATGGTGTTTTTTGTTTAATATTTGCAATGTTTTTCAATTAAATTTTTTTTATTATCTTTTTATAAAAATATGGTTCATGCTTTAATCCAAACTATACAAGTCAAACTTTATAAAGAACTTAGAAAAATTCAACGAATTTTCGTCTAAATTTTGGCCTTTTCAATCTGAATTAAAAAAAAAAAAAATTAGTACACAGATAGATCGGTTTTTTAATTCTAATGAAATAAAATCAAGTTTTAAGTGGCTAAAAAATCGAGTTGTTTTTTAATGAATTTTGTTTCCCGGCGGATTTTGCGGTTTTATGCATATAACAAGTGCAATTTGTAAAATAGAGCGTTGATTTTTTTAATTTTGTTTGCAAACGGTCATGCGCATTTTATTCTACAAGAAATTCCCTTTTATATGATCAAAAGTGCAAACAGCCGTCAGCAATAAAAAGTCATTAAATATCAACGCGATTATTTAGCCGCATAAAACTTACACTTGTTTTCTTAGAATTAAAAAACCGATATATGTATCTGCGTAGGCACTCAAAATTTTTCCAAATATTCAGAAAAAACAGGTCAAAATTTGGACGAAAATTCGTTGAATTTTTCTAAGTTCTATATAAAGCTTTAAAGTTTGACTTGTATAGTTTTCATTAAAGCATGAACCACATTTTTATAAAAAGATAATAAAAAAAAATTTAATTGAAAAACATTGCAAATATTAAGCAAAAAACACCATGCACTCACTTTTGATTGCCAGTCTATGTATGTACATATGTGTGCAAACTTTATGCCAAACTATCATTATTTTAAATTGTATTTACATCTTCATAAAAGGAGAACAAGATAAAAAATTTAACAAAAATTACAAATTAATGAAAATTATGTGAAGATTTACCATATTTTCGTTTATTTGCTCAAAGAACATCACATTTCATGTTGCTCAACATTGTATTATGTTATCAACATTAATTCAACAGAATATTTCTACATTCCGACTTGAACTTTTCTAACGCTGTTAATTTTTCGTCCGCGAATAGTTTCCACTTTCAGTTTGCACCTTCTCTATCTATCTAAGTTCTCTGGTGATGGCAACGGTGTTTCTGGGGACGGTAGAGCTGCAGTGATGACGATGCTTTTAATGGAGTCTGTTTGAAAGAAACATTTTTGTGAACATTAAAAATTTAATACAATGAAACGTTTTTTAATTGTAAAATAAAAAGATGTTTGCTTATTTTATATCGTTACCTTAATTCACAAAGGCCAAAACCAACGAATTTTTTTATTTTACAGGAGTGAAAAACCTTATAAAAAGGTATATCAAAAACAGTTATACAAAAACCAAGAATACTATGCATACACGGATAGCACATATTTTACAATGTCAATTACATGAACTTGATTACCCAAAATTTTAATTTTTGCACATTCACATTTCTGGCATGCGGGGGACGATATGTACTCGTATGTAGTATATGCAAGTGATTGCAAATAAAGGAAAACATACGTACCATCAAAGCTTTCAAGCGTGAGCTCCGTGTGCACATTTGCCTTGAACCCTCCAATTATTTGGTGCAGCCTCTCATAGTACGCCCATGTAGAAGGCGACCCACCGGAAGGACCCATATCTGCCTTATCCTTTCTGCAAGTTTTAATTCAAAAATTAAGATTCTACATATGTGACCTGGTCTACGGAAAGGGGGCTTAGGTGTCAAAAAATCAATTTTCACTTTTTGGTTGATTCGGATGGAAGATGAGATGCTTTTTCACGTGGTGAAAAACAGAAAATCCTAACTTGCTTAGAAGTGTACTAAAAATGTAGAGAAAGAAGAGTAAAAATACGACAAAATATAATTTATTGGTAATGAACAAAATACATTGAATAATAAGCTATAAAGACATGATTATACACTAGAAAAACGTATTATGGGCCAAAAATAATAATGCTGAGTAGTTTATGTATTTTTCTTTGTTGTCGTTTTCCTTGAAATCTTTTTACGTGTTGATCCTGAGGAAGATGGACCTGGTTCCTCGTCTGGTTTGAGAACATCTTCACTAGTTTTTGCCTTCCGTTTCTTCGATGGCAAATCTTTCGGCAATGGAGCCACAATATCTACTTTAGATGTATCCGATACTAAGCTGCGAAGATTGTGATAGATGTACCACTGACGTTCCAAAGATAAACCGGCTGGTTGTATAACTTTCGGCATTTCAGGATCGATAGGTTTTAACAGAAGCTTCTCTACATCTCTAAACAATTGTTCCGCGTACTCTCGATCATTTCCCGTGGTATCAGTGTATGGCATTCATTATTACAACAATCTTTTGACAGAAATTTTGTTACCAGCTCCTCCTCCTTTACATCAACAACATACAGGTCCATTTTAACAAAAGTTTGTTCGGTATCATCTTCTGCCTGAGATACACATACTTCGTCTTCATCATCATCGCTCTCTTCATAGTTTTCATCATCGTTTTCATCATCCTTTTCATGGAAATATTGTCCGTATACGGCACTGAACTCCTCATCAACACTCATGTTTCATTTCATGCGAAATGCGAAGACGATAATCAACAGAAACAGTAAACGTCACTTCTTCAGTGTTACTTTTTTAAATGTTCCACACTAGCAACTTACACGATGAACTATAATAATATTCCGACCAACAACAACACTTACTGGACGTCCGGCGCTGAGAACAATTAACGAGATAATGAGAAACTGACGAAACGAGTTGCTTACTTTTAACAGCTTTTTCACAGAAAACTAGTTTTCGCACGTAAGCTCCCTTTTCGTAGACCAGGTCACATATAGTATTTAAGGGGAACATTTAGTTATTTGCCTACTGTTTTTGGGTTAGTCGGCGGAGGGAGAGCGGGCGTGACACTTGATATCCAAACCAGTAGAAAGAGCACAGTTCAAACTTTGTAAAAAGTCATACTTGACTCCTCGAAGCCTTGTACACACTCCTGGGGAACCATTGCAAAACGGTATAAAACTCGGTAAACGTTTTTTTTTTGTGCAGAACACCTTACTGTGTTGGCGGCATTCGAATTTATTAATGAATTAGGCACCGAAAATTACAAAATTAGGTTTTAAATAAAGCTTAGACCCTTGACTACAAGCGTATGTAAAAAGCGTTTGGATCGGGCCACCCATTTGGACACAGTAACCCGAAATCATTGGGCAAATAACTATAATATACCCGCATTTTATTCTTGTATGAACATACCTGTAGCGCTGCGAAAAATTTTGCAATTTTACTTGCACACCCCTCGGACTGTGGGTGTACCCAAGCTCTGCGAGATCAGCTGCCATCTCTGCGTAAACGTGCGCGTTCTCCCGCAGCCCACGGAGCTCCCCCACTCGCTCTTCCCATAGCTCGAGCACACTCCATCCAATCCTCCTCCTCTTGAGTTCTGGTTCTATAATGAATGAAATTAAACAAAAGTGCATTATTGAAAACATATTATCATGGAAAATTTGTTAGAATTTACCCACCATCAATTTTGGCGGCCATTACGTGTTTACTTTTTGTAATAATATTTTAAATATGTCATTTTGATTTTTTGATATTTCCTTTCAATGACATTTCGTTTTCTCATCAAACATACCCTTTGCTCTTCTCATTAAACATACCTCACAGGGTTGCATAGCGAATTTGACACAAATTAATTGCCAATTATGTATTAATTGGCAATTAATAAATTGAAACTTTGTATGGTAAATTGGATAACAATTAAGGCTTAAATTGCCGTAAAGGTTCTTAATTGCCAATTAGGTACCTGTTTGAACATAGTCTTATACTGCTAAATCGGTGTGAATAAACTTGGAATTAGTTTACAGAATAATTAGAATAAAGTTTACAGATACAATTTGAAGGAAAATTAGAGAATTTTTATTACTTTGTGGTTGAATTGGTGGTATTTTGGTGGTGCATTCTGCTTACATACATTGGGTATATAGTTTTGGGTTACCATGACATAGGATTTTTTACGTGTGCTACCCTTACGGTTGGAAAATCGACTTTTCTTGAGTCAGTCTCTCATAAAGATACTTCCAAAAGTTATTTCGTAAATAAGTGAAAAAGTTAAATAAAATGGAAACATACACCCGGTTAGTAGATTTGGTCATTGAGTTTGACACAGAATTTCTGAGCACTCCCACAGGTGAGCACACCAAACATTCGCTGAAAATTCAGCAAAGCGAGCTTAGTGTACTGTGGGAGAAAGCCAAAGCACTCTTTGACGAAGTTCTGACTACCGAATCAACTAGTGCTAAAGATCTTAGCGCTATAAGAAAGAAAAATAAGATTTGCTAAATATGCAGCTTTTGTCCGGTGTATGACAAAAATTAACGAATACATATTCCGAAAAGTTGGAAAAATCAGAAAAGGAAAGTGAAGAGATGTCACTCGCGTTGCATAGTCTGCATCTTCCACCTTGCGATATTGACGTTTTTAAACGTGACTATCTGTCGTGGCCAACTTTTCGTGACATGTTCACGGCCGTTTATATCTTGAACAAATGGCTTGCACCCATACAGAAGTTTTATTATCTGAATCAGAAAACGCAGGGTGAGGCCAAAGAAATTGTCAAGAAGTGCGATTTAACGAATGAAGGCTTTAACACAGCCTGGAAGAATCTTTGCGATAGATACGAAAATAAGAGGATCCTAGTTAACACTCAGTTGAAGATTCTCTTCAACTTGAATACAGCTGAGAGCGAATGTGGAAGCTCAATAAAGAGATTACAAAGGGATATTAATAATTGTATATCATCCCTAGAGAGTCACCAGATTGACATTTCAAACTGGGACCCTATTATTACGTATCTGTGTTCTACTAAACTACCTGAGGAAACCCTTTCGCTGTGGGAACAATCGGTAGAAAATAAAACAGAAATATCCAAGTGGTCAGATATGGACCGGTTCCTTTCAAGCAGGTTTCAAACGTTAGAATCGGTTTCGGATTTAAGAGGAATCAAGACTTCGAAGTTTTCAAAAGTGCCAAGTCATAAGCATTCCTCTGAACCTTCTCACAAGAAACTTTTTCAAACTAGTGTCGCCAAATTCATGTGCAAAATGTGCCAAAGCAACGAGCATAGAATTCATATGTGCCCAAAATTTCTGAAATGTCTGTAGCTGATAGAATCTCTTTTGTAAAAACAAACAATAGCTGTTTTAACAGTCTGTCTTTCGGACATTCGGTGTGGAAATGCACGAGTTCTTACAACTGCGCCAATTGCCATTCTCGACACCATACGCTCCTACACAATCAGACGGCACCACCTAAAACAGCTACCAGGGAAAATACTTCTAATCCTGCGGACAATTTGCCATCGACTTCCAGACAGGCACAATTGAGGAATCAAGCTTCAAAGGGGCAAAATAAGCAAGTAAAAAAGGTGCAATCACATCACGATAATACTAGTAAAGGTGTTTTACTCGGCACTGCTCGGGTTACTATTCATTATAATGGCACCCACTATGGAGCTAGAGCTCTTATTGATTGTGGCTCTGAGTGTTCCTTCATTACGGAGAGCCTCAGACGCAGAATCAACTTGCCCACAAAGAAAATGCATGCTCAAGTTTCGGGCATCAATAATACGGTTTCTGTACAGGTAAAAGAAGCGTGTTCTATACAGGTGCGTTCGCCGATTGACCCATTCATTTCAATTGATGCTATTGTGTTAGTGCTACCAACTCTTACCGGGAATTTGCCAACTTGCGACATTAGCGCACTAACACAACTAGCTTTTCCTGATCTCATCCAGGCAGATAAAAGGTTTTATGTAAATGAGCAAGTCGATCTTGTCTTGGGAGGGGTAATATATCCCCATATAATTTTGAGTGGCATTAAGAAGAATGTTCTTAGTACCCTTCTGGGACAAGAAACAGTGTTCGGTTGGATACTGACTGGTCGTGCTGATGCAGTCAACCCAACCAACAATAATAGAGTATCGTTCTTTAATGAAGTGGCCCTAGACAAACAGCTAAGCTCTTTTGGGAACTCGAAGATCTTCCACGAGATAAAACTCCAACAGCTGAGGAAGCAAAGTGCGAGGAGCTTTAAAAGCGTACAAGACAGCGGAATCCAGATGGGAGGTACATCGTGTCGCTTCCTTTCAAGGTGAAGTTCCCTGCTGATATAAACTTAGGTTCATCACTCAAAATCGCGTTTTCTCAATTTTACAAGAACGAAACTCGACTTAGAAAAAATCCAGACTTACAGAGGGAATATAACAGATTCATCATGGAATACGAGACAATGGGCCATATGTCTAAAGTTAATGCAGTTCAGTCGGCAGATGCAGTCGACAGTTACTATTTACCACATCACGCTGTGGTAAAAGAAGAGAGTACTACGACAAAGGTTCGTGTGGTTTTCAATGCTTCGTCGCCTTCAGCCAATGGTGTCAGCCTGAACGATATTCTTCTTCCAGGGCCAATGTTTCAGTCTGATTTACCAGTGTTGATTCTCCGCGGGAGACTTTTTAGATACGTCTTCAGTAGCGATATTGAGAAGATGTATAGGCAAATTCTTGTAGACGCCAACCAAACGAAGTACCAACGAATAGTTTTCCGTACGTGTCCAAACGAACCATATAGTATTTACGAACTAAAGACGGTTAATTTCGGTATAAATTCTGCTCCTTATCTTGCGATAAGGACATTGCTTCAGCTAGCTGATGACTCAGAAAGCCTTTATCCTATAGCCTCGAACATTTTACGACAAAATATGTATGTCGACGATGTTCTTGCCGGAGGACATAGTATTGACTCCGCGATAAAAGCCAGGGATGAGATGTCTGCAGTTTTAAAATCAGCTGGTTTTCCACTTAGAAAATAGACTTCGAATTGCAATAAAATATTGCAAGGCATACCAGAAGCACATCTTCTAAGTGAAAATTTCTTAGAGGTTGAGGACACAAGCAGTGTAAAAGCACTAGGTAAAAGGTGGAACGCGTCTTCCGACCAATTTTATTTTATAGCCAAGCCAATAGAAGATAACGTCAATCCAACGAAGAGAGCGATATTATCAGCAACTCTTTGACTAGGTTGGCTAGCTTGTAAATCTACTATTAGCAAAAACTATAGTAGCGCTAGTCAAAACAATTTCGTTGCCTAGATTAGAACTTTGCGGGGCGGTATTACTTTCAGAAATAGTCGAATCAATCACCTAAAATCTTGAATTAGGCCACCTAAACATCTGTGGACTGATTCGACGATTGTTCTGGCGTGGATACGCAAGCCCCCATGTTCGTGGTCAACCTTCGTTGCCCACCGAATTAAAAAATCATAGACAAAGTAGGGAACTTGAACTGGCTTCACGTCGATTCAGCTACGAATCTTGCAGATTTAGCAAGCAGAGGCATACTGGCGAACGAATTGGTCAAAAATTCTTTGTGGTGGCAGGGACGTTCTTGGCTACAAGAAAATAGGCAAAAATGGCCAACCCAAGAGACAGACTTAACCACGAGCATTGAGGAAAAAAGGATGCACGTTCATGCAACAACATCGACAGACAAAATCAATGACATTTTTGACCGGTTTTCTAGTTTACCGAGGGCTTTGAGGGTGATATCATATATATTGCGTTTCTTTCAAAGAACCCATCCGAAGACAAAAGCTTCTTTTCAGTCGGAATCTTGCTTAATTTCATCTAATTAAATTAAATCAACGACTACTGGCCTGATTAAACTTTCTCAGAAGCAACATTGCGGAGCAGAAATCGCAAAACTGAAAACTAAAGAATGCATTGAGTCTAAGAGTGAAATACTTCCTCTTAATCCGTTTCTGGATAAAGATGATGTGCTGCGGACGGGGGCCATCTTGGTGCATCTCTGGATCTAGTGTACAACGAACGGCATACAGTAATACTTCTATACAATTGTAGATTATCCCGTCTGATTGTCCAATTCATCCATGAAGCTTCTCTCCATGGTGAGAATCAACTTATGTTGCGTCTCATACGAACGCAGTATTGGATTCCGAAGGTGAAAACGATAAGGTCCACAATCCATAACTGCAAGATCTGCACCATCTATAAAAAACGCGCGCAAGGCCAACTTATGGGGATTCTTCCAAAAGAGCGAAGCTTCATGGATGAATTGGATAATCAGACGGGCTAATCTACAATTGTATGGAAGTATTACTGGATGCCGTTCGTTGTACGCTAAATCCAGAGATGTACCAAGCTGACCCCCCGTCCGCAGCACATCATCTTTATCCAGAAACGGATTAAGAGGAAGTATTTCACTCTTAGACTCAATGCATTCTTTAGTTTTCAGTTTTGCGATTTCTGCTCCGTAATGTTGCTTCTGAGAAAGTAACTCAGCCTCGATCGTCAATTGTTGGCAGAAACTCAAAGCCTTGCATCAAAACTTCTGGAAAACGGAGTACCTTACAGAACTACAGAAACGGATAAAGTACACATCCTAAATCCAACATAAAAGTGGGAGACATGGTGGTCATAAGAGAGGATAATCTTCCACCTAATGAATGAAGATTAGGAAGGGTGGCTAATTTGCACCCAGGTTCTGAAGCTCGGGTTCGTGTTGTAGACGTCATAACTGAAAAGGGCAGAGTCACAATACCGCTTGTCAAACTAGTATTACTACCACCCTATACCACGGATAATGATGAAACTATGGCGTCTGTATAAATCCATACGAGAAAAACCCTTCCTCCTACAACAAAGTAAAACTCGAAAAAAATGGCGCGAGTAACATAAAATCCAACCCATTGGTGTTTTGAGAAAAGAAATGGAGAAAATAAATGGCTAACTCCAGGTGAATAAATATGTATGTAAGTAGCGCGAATGCGCACAAACAAAATGAATGTGTAAATCAAAATAAGCGAATTTTAAGACATTATGGACAGCTCTTGAGGTATGAGCTAAGAGAGGTAAGTGGATGGGAAATGAGAACTTTCCAACCGCGAAACAATTGGCACCATACTGACACTCGACGTTTCAACCACCGCCCACGTCGTCAGCGTTACAACGGGAGAGTGGAATCCCACGCATTCCACCTCCCTGCAAGAAGTGGTTTTCGGTCTGGGCAAGTGCAGGCCCCTATGAATCCGATACAACAACTTACCGCAGTTGCGCCAACAGCCATAGTGAGGGTAGAAGCAGGAGGCTGCTTGCACCTGGTAAGAGCGGTGATTAATCCGTGTGCCGCAACATCCATTGTCGCAGAAGACCTCGCGCGAGAGCTGAAGCTCTGTTTAACGGCAGTCGGCAATCGAAGAGAGTGTTTTGTGAAGCTAAAAACGGCAATTCCGCGACAATCAACTTGCACGCGGTAGCCGTACGGAACTATCGGCAACAAACGCCTTTAAAAAGCCTCGATGCCACGGTCGCAGCACCATACAACAACATGAAGCTCACTGATCCTCACTTTCACATCGCAGCTCCCGTCCGCTTATTGCCAGGCGCCGAAGTTTTCCCGAAGATGTTGTTAGGTGCCATTCCAGCGGGAACTCTCGGTCCGCTACTAGCGCAAAACACCATTTTCGGGTGGGTGCTGTCAGGCGCATGTTAAAAACGTTTTCTTAACCTTTATTTTCCTAGTTAAGTTTATTTTTGTTCATACTGAATTACATACATACACACTGAATTGTTTTCTTATTTTTATTGAATAAAAGTGCAGATGAATTTTTGAGACCCACGTTTTTAATAATAACGCTTCCTGCTACCTTACAGAATTTAGGTACACGGACAACGGCAACGAAGAACATTTAGTTTAATAGATAAATTTTTTAAAATTAAGTAGTTAATTGGAACATAGTGGCCGGAACACGTGGAATTCAGATTTTTCGCTTCGCAAAGAGGGCCGGCATGTTTAGGCCAACGGCCTAAATTTGTCGCAGCATTTTCGACTCACCGTAATGCTTAACATAACTTCATTATTATGTGAACTGTCGAACTGTTATGTTACTTATGCTAAAATGTCCCTTCGGTAAATAAACAGTTCGACAGGCAACAGTCATAAGAAATTTAAACCGGTCACTTACTTGTTTTCCGAGAGTGAACTCAAGAGGACGTGTTCCAGCTACTGTGTTCCGGTATCACTAAAAGGTAACTTGTAAAACCAAATATATACATATATTAATACCCATTTCGATATTGAATAAACACCCATTTTATATTTAATATTAATACAAACGTTATGCTTGTTTCTCATTTCGACAAATTAAATCGGCCACAACTTTGCTCAAGCGTTGTGCCGGTTTAACACTAAACAAGAATGATAGAATACAAGATTGCGCCGACTGCAGCAGAATTCGTGAGAGTAATTTTGGCGGGACGTGATCGTAGAGTTGACAGTGGAGAGCGGCAAATAAAACTGCTCTCTAGTGATGTGCTGAATTGTAGGTACCTAATACTTAAAAAAGATGTTGGTACCCAATACTTCTTTTTCGGTACCTGTTACCGATTCTTTACATTAAACCTTCGCCATTATATGCATTTCAAGTTTAGAAAAATCTTTCATTACTAATTTATATGATATCGGCTAAACCACTTGAAGTTATCGCAACAGAGAAATATTATTTGATCAGTTTTAACTTTAGTCGATCCAAGGTTCAAAAAATGCTTTGACGGATGAAGAAGCCTTTCAGGGGAGAGATTCTTCAACTAGTTAGCGACAAGATTCAAATCGTTATCGCACTTGTTGACGTAAAAGTATTTCATATCATACGTCAACAAAACCGATATTGCTTCGAAAATTGTCGCTAACTTGTTACAGAATCTGCCCCAGTCCTGTCCGATTCAGCTAGAACACAAATGCTTCAAACAAGTAAGAGTTTCTCTGTATTGTGGCCTCGAGCCGCCATATATATATATATTTCATTTTAATCAGTATTAAAAGTTCTATTGGCTCCTACAATCGGGTTTTGATAAGCGAGTCTCTCCTGAATCGTTTTCTCCTTATTTTTGGGCTATGTGCCATATATGTATATATAAATATCTGCGTGAAATATAGTATAGCAAGAAGTGCATAGTATAAACAGAGGGTAATAGCGCTAATTTAATGTGAAAGAGAGTGGAAATACCAGCGATTTGAGGTTATACAAATTTTGGGCAAGCGCAAAGTTTGTTTGCTCTCTTTTATTAACGAAATATATAAAATATCAGTAAATAAATGATATTGTTTGCATAAAACAATAACCGGAGACGTTTTGCTAGTGGTAAAAATGTGGAAATATGTAGGTGATTTAGTGCATTTTTTGTCGGGGTGATTGCTCATATGAAAGAGCTATATTGAACAAAAGTTTTTTGTTAATAACTTTTAAATTGTTAATAATATTAATCTTGCGCCCCCGGATTGTTAATACTGGGACCAAAATGCGTCCATTGGTACCCCTCCCGATATTTCCGGACTGTTTTTTAGCAGTTGTACCCTATACTAAAGAATTACCATAAAAAATATTAATATATTTGATTGTGCGGGGTTTTATTGCACATATTTTGTCGAAGTGTGTAAGTAATCAAAATCACACCAACTATGTAGACTTACAGTAACTATATATGATCAACTTATAGTTGCTCCTACTTAGTCCAGATTTAACGGATTCAGGAATGCTGTTCCAAAGTCTTACGGCGTTGATAAAAAACAACCTCGACGTTGTTGTATTTCCTTATGATTATCAGATTGCGACATCTTTTTGATTTGATTCTAATAACTTATAAATAAATATGCAGTTCCTAGCAGAAAGATAATCATTAATGCTACACCTCAGAATTTTATTTTTCCACTGAGATATGTGGTCGAACTTTTTTAGACTATACCAAGGCGAATTAATATAAGGTGATAGCAGGAGTACAAAAACAAAAATTTACATGTATTTTGTTTTTGCTTTGGCGGCATAAACTGTCAAAATCTGTAAGAGTTTGTGTAGAAATTCAAACAAAATTTTTGAATTTGATATCAGAAGCCGTGCGGCGAAACACACACACAAAATCAGCTGAGCTAGTAACACCACCTTATATAAATTCGCCTTGGACTATACACATTTTACATTTTTTACATAAAAAATCATGATTAACCATGTCAAAAGCCTTTGAGAAGTCTAATCGGCATAGGAGAGATAAGTCATTGTTGTCAAATTGTATTATAATGTCAAGTATTTTCATCATTGCAGTAGAGCAGCTGTGCTTCGGTCTAAACCTAGACTGCAGTGGGAATAGCAATCTATTTTTTTTTTGATGGATGATGAAATTTGCTCTGCCATCAAGGACTCACATACTTTCGCTAAAGCTGGTAATATGCTGATCGGCCTATAATCACTAGCGTTAATGGGCGTAATCCTCTTTGCATGATGACTTTTTTCCAATACGCAGGAAAGCATTATGTCGTGAAGCAATGATTAATGATGTGGATAACGACGCCCAATATGAATGGCAGAAGTAATTCCACAAATTTCAAGGAAATTCCATCACCACCAATGGCTTCAGATTTAATACCCCATATGGCTCTAACAACATCACCTTTATTTATTCCCAAAAACTGAAATTTCTCTTCCAAGGTGGTATCAACCCAGAGAGCTTTATCTAAAAGAACATTTATTTTCGAGCAAACTGATACTTTATCCAATGCAATTGCAATGCAAAATTGTCGAAGTTAAGCAATTTAGCAAAAATACGGCCTTGAATTTCTATGTGTGTATGTACCGGACGTGCAGATTTTAGAGCAGTGTGGTTAAGGAGTTCATCAATACTACTAAAATTTACTAAAAATTTATATATACAATGGCTCTTAAGCAAAAAATTTATTTCATAAAATTTTAGGAAAATGGGCGTCGCACCGCCCACTTATATATGCGTATCTCAAAACTTACTTGACCGATCTCGACCAAATTTGATATGCACGTAAGCACCGCGTTGATTTGTATACCTTTCATGAGTATGAAATGGTATTATAACTTTGGTCCGATGTTTGTAAGTACCAGAACAAAAAGAGATAGACCCATGAAAATGTATACTTATATGATCAGAATGTCGAGCTGAGTTGATTTAGCCATGTCCGTCTGTCCGTCTGTCTGTCTGTTTGTATGCAATCTAGTCTCTCAGTTTTCGAGATATCCGGATCAAATTTGGTAGGTGGGTGTATTTTTATAATGTATTAATCATTTGTCGGAACCGGAAGAATCGGACCACTATAACATATAGCTCCCATACAACTGATTGTTCAGATATGAGATTTTTCATTATAACTTCTCCATTTATGCAGATACGAACATGAAATTTTGCAATACTTGCACCCATTATCAACAGAATACTTACAGTGAAAATTACAAAGATCGGGTCATTATAACCTATAGCTCCCATACAACTGATTGTTCAGATATAAAATTTTGCGTTATAACTCCTCCATTTATATAGCTAGGAACATGAAATTCCGCACTGTTTTCAATAATTATCTACAGAAAACTTACAGTGAAAATTAAAAAGATCGGGTAACTATAACCTATAGCCCCCATACAACTGATTGTTCAGATATGAGATTTTTCGTTATAATTCATCCATTTATGTAGCTAGGACCATGAAATTTCGCGCTGTTTTCACTCATTATCAAAAGAAGACTTACAGTGAAAATAACAAAGATCGGGTCACTATAACCTGCAGACCCCATACAACTGATTGTTCAGATAGGAGGTCTTTTATCATAACTCCTCCATTTATGCAGCTAGGAACATGAAATTTCGCACCATTTTCACTCATTATTAACAGAATACTTACAGTGAAAATAACAAGGATCGGATGACTATAACATATATCTTCCATACATCTGATTGTTCAGATATGGGATTTTACTGTAAAACTCCTTTATTTGAACAGCTAAAACCGACAAAATTCGTAAGATATTTTATAAATAATAATACAAAGTCTACTGAGAAAATCGTCAAAATCTATGCTGTATAAGCTTTACCTCCTATAGCACTGATTGTTAAGATACCAGTTTTTGCCATATATCTCCTTTATGTACGAAACTAAACCCAATAAATTGTGTTACCGGTTTACATACCGATCACATAGCGGTGAAAATCACTTAGATTGGTGTCATATAAAGTATATCTTCCATACCTCTGATTGTTTAGATGCAATTTTTTATATAAGTATGTAACTCCTCTATCGATGTATGCAGATGTATTCAAAAGCAGTAATCTGTCAAAGTAAAATTTGCAGATGTTCATGAAAGGTATAAGCCTTCGGCATAGCCGAAGACAGCGGTGCTCTTACTTGTTTTGTTTGAAATCGGACAAACATTACTCCCCCTGAAATATAGCTAACCTTGACTTTTTTGAAATTACCGTTATATGGGTGGAGCACGTGGTTTTTGTACGATCAAAAAATTTGCACTTCCGCTAAATACACACATATAAATTCAAGAACGTAAGTTTGCTTAACTTCGACAATTTTTATGCAATTGCAAAGTTCTTTTAGATAAATACCACATATTTGGCAACTTGCATAGAAAATGTTGAAATTAGCGCTGATCAAAATTCAAAAATTGAAAAAATAGGGCCTCATTAAAATTTAACCGAAGAAAACTCCCAACAAGGTCGGTCTATAAATTCTCTTTTCAAAACTAGTTCGATTTTTAACGTATTTTTATACTGTCAAAAATTGTATGTAGCTCTATTTACAAGCTCCTCTTAAAATTACGAGGTAAATTTGATGCGCAAATGACCTCGTAAACTTCAGTGTTCCGGGGAGCGGAAAACTGTATACTTAAATGCATTATATAATATTGAAAACAAATGAAAAATAATAATTTGTGAATTAAAAGAATGAATTTCATCCACTAGCTGTATTAACATGGGTTCCCTGCTGATTTTCGGCGTTTTTTTCAAGCCAATAGTGATGGAGACATGATGGCGGGCTGTTAGGGAAAATACTACGAAACAGAAACTGTTTCACAAAATCCTGGTTGATCTGTGAAACCGTCACTTTACGCACCTATTTACACATTTTCACAAACAGGGGCGTACCCATAAAAGCCTCGTAAATAATTTTTAGCGATTCTAAAAATAATGAAATAAAAATAACACAAATCTACATAGTTTTTTTATGACGCGCCGATCCAAAGGTGCAAAAACTGTTGTAACCATTAAAATTAACACACCAAATTCTTTATCCGGTTCACGTCCTTGCTTACAGCTGTACAGTCTAAAGCTGAACGATATGGAAAAGCTCAGCAAAAATGCGTTGCTTTCATGGATGTTGTCTTGGATTTAGAAGTTGGAAAAATGAGCTTTGTATGCATGTCCACTTTCAGACACGTCAAGTCTTGCTTTCAAGTCTGCTCGTTAGCTGGCGAAGGAGGCGGGAAGAGTGGGGAAGAGTACAGATACCTCCGTACCGTCAATTCGTTTCAAGTTTTCTTGTCTCTTTTGATCTTTTCGTTGCTTCCCATTTAAGAACCAAGGACTTGAATTCAATTAAAGCTGACGCGTGTGGAAGGAAATAGAAAACACAAATTCAAAAATCAATAAATAACAAAAAAACTAAATTTTATGGGTAATCGAATTCGTGATTATTAGGGCTCGGAATCTCATTCAAATGCATGTTTTTATTGGGCATCTTCAAGTGGAAATGGTTGAATTATCTCTACGAATCATGAAATTTCCTTTAAAATGGTATTCAAACAGTACACATTTATGCATATTTTGCAGTAGATGCATGATTTTGCAAAGATACCTGATTTTGCATATGTATTGCGCATATTTTAGTGTATTATCTAAATATAAGTGCATATATGTATAATGAACATGTATTGACGCCGCCATCAATGCAAAGCTTATCAGGGTAAGCGGCTAGGGCATTGGCCCATGCATACATATTTACATTAGACTGCATCACCAAAAAAAGTTGCGGTTTTTCCGCCGGGATTACAAAATTTATTATATTTTAAGACGTCCACCAAAATATTTCGGAAAAATATTAAGATTTAAGCAAACTGGACCGATTTGAAAACAACTCCAAAAATTAAGTTTTTTATTAATAAAAATAGTTTCTTAAAGAACTTTTTGAAAAAAGTCCCCTCAGATGACAAATTAGATTAAGCTTAAAAAATCTGCATAAAAATGGTTGAAAATCTTATCAACCGAATCGTAAGAATGAGATTTTTGATACTGTTTTTTTACTTTTTCAAAGATTGGTTTACGAAAAACTTGAATAACTGGGCCAAAAATGCTCTGATTTAGACTTATGGGATTTCAGTAGAAAGGTACTTTCACACTGTTTTTATTTCTGGCCAAAAAAAACGTCATTCGTGTCCCATCTTGTTTTTTCGAATACCAACACATCTTAATTCAACTTTGAATGATGTTCATTCATCCTACCTTTCTCTTCCATCCTTTGAATGAGTTTATTAGCATAAAAAGGGTGAGAAAATACCTTTCCAATGACACCTCTTAAGTCTAAATCGGAAGAGTTTAGGTTCAGTTATTCAAGTTTTTCCTATACCGATCTTTGAAAAAAAGTTAAAAAATAGCATCAAAAATCTCATCATTACGATTCCGTTCAAAATTTTTTTTTCGTTTTTTTTTTTTAAATTATTTTTATGCAAATATTTTAAGCTAAAACCGTTTTGTCATTTGAGG
>NW_023459896.1:10094-11537 GCF_013731165.1 Rhagoletis pomonella | reverse complement strand
ATTTTTATTCATAAAAAACTCCATTTTTGGAGGTATTTTCAAATCGGCCCAGCTCACTTAAATCTTAATATTTTTCAGAAATATTTTGGTGAACGTCTTAAAATATAATAGATTTTATAATTCCAATGGAAAAATAGTACCGATTTTTTTTTGTATGGGGAGTGATGCAGTCTAATGTACGTACATATAATATCCGCTATTTCTGCCAATTTGGTGCTTCATATCAAAGTTATAGTCAAACTGCGATGTCTTTGTGCTTTCACAAATTGCTTTCGAAATAGCAAAACGGCAGCCAAGACATTTGTTTTTTTTTCTGAATTGCTGTTGCTTTGCTTTCGATATCAAACATGCCAAAGTCAAAGCACAGCAAAAGCAAATTATATAAAAAAATTACAGCATTTTCAAACCCTGATTAAAATGCATGTGTTATTTATTTTTGTAACGGCAATAAAATGTTAGGAAAATATTTTTTGAGTGCATATTATATACGCATATTTTCAGTTTTTTAGTGCATGAGATTCCGAGCCCTCAATTTCCACCAGTAAGAAGTTGTAAATGCAGGGAAACTTTTTCACAAGAAAGTCTGCGTATCAATTGTGTGCTGCTATATATAACAAGGCCGATGTTCATCATTGCTTTAATGACAATTGCTAAATATTCAACGTTGCTGGAACCTACAGCAAACATTTTGCAAATGAAGACCTCATCGCGGGAATGCCGGAGTCACTACGGAGTTAATTAAAACACCTCGAATGATTACAGCCGATCTAGGAGTTGAAATTTCTCTATTACCTTTGGCAGGTAAACAAAAAAAAAAAAAACAGAAGTAACCCCCATCGGTCAATGAAAATGAGTACTGGCGACGGTCGATAATAAAACCGTATCTGGATTCACTAACGGTATCTTTACAACTACGCTTTTCCAATGAAAATATATTGGACCCTATACATAAAAACTAAGCAATTGCTTTTTCTTAAAATTGTATACCTTTCACTTTAATTTATTTATTTCAAGTAAAAGGTTTGTAATTTTAAGAAAGAGCATTTGTATTCGATTAAAGTTCTACCCAGAATTACAGCGGACGAAGCACAGTGGGGCAAAAAGGGTTGCTGTGGACAAATCAATTTTGAAAGCCCAAATATAACCGATTTCAAGTTTATTTTTCTCTTTAATAAAAGATAATTAAATTTCGCGTCGATCTATACGTGGCGATTTTTTAAAAAAGCTCTGGTTTTTTATTTATTTATTTATGTTGAAAAATGGAGGAAAACAAAAATTTTACGTTTGAATGCTTCCACTTTTCTGGAAAATACTTGAAATTAATTTCAAATGTCTGCAATTCTTTAAAAAACTATTCTTAAACATTTTTCCATCGGATATATTTTATTAAAATATGTATTTCATTCGTTATCTGTACATATACATATATATGGGTCAATCCAT
>NW_023459896.1:8381-9994 GCF_013731165.1 Rhagoletis pomonella | reverse complement strand
TATTTCATTCGTTATCTGTACATATACATATATATGGGTCAATCCATACAAAATTTATACAAAATTTTTTTTTCCGCTCGAATCATCTTTCTTTACAATCTTTGGGTCAAAATATGAGACACGTATTTTTATACCCGAGCGCACTTGTTTTATTTTTATTTGACACATACAGTTTCCGAGGTATATTTTTTTGAACTTTAAGCATGCCAAAAAAGGACTTTTTAGGCTGCGTTTTACCAGATTCATTTAAGTGCAAATTACTTTAATTTTAAAATTTTTGGTTTCACCAATCAATTTTAATTTGTTTTTAATTTTGATTTAAGTGACCTATGCTCTTCACTTAAATAAAAATTAAATCAAAATAACCACACACAGAGATGTTACACGTTTAATCAGCTGATTAATATACACACACCAAAATTTTGTGTATATGCTGCTTACTTGTATACCAGCCCTGCTTGTACAACACAGCGTGCCAAAGCTTTCAAAAGCTCTCAGTACAAATGAAAGCTTTCGCTGGCAAAGTCGGTTTTACAACCACTTTTTACTCCCTTAAATAAAGAGCTTATTAAAATATTAAAAAAAATTATAACAAATTATATTTTTTTTTTCAAACTTGGTAATGATTTTTTTATTATTTTTTTCTTTAAAACTGTTCCTCAAATACCAAAGCAAAACCTGTAAAAATTTCAGAATGGGCAGTTTAAAATCACGCTTGTAATTAAATTTTAAGCAACTGCGAAAGCGCTAAAAATGCGCGCTCTCCCAGACGCTGCATGCTCGCTGAAAACGCCTTGGGGCAATGTCGCTCGTCGTTGCACCAAGGGTTTAATTTTGTAACGAAATAATCAAAGGCAAACACCACGGATTAATTCAATATATATAGCAAAGTGGCTTTATTAGTCAAATTGGTGAAATGATTTTTGGTATACAATATTACCTTGAGAAATACGCAGGAGTAGTGGCTGGATCGCTTCCGGTGTGGTCGAAGTGCTCGATAGAAGTGACCGAGCTTAATCTTGAGCAGTTAAGTTTGACCTCCAAGCAACAAACTGTTTGGAGGGGAAACTTAACGAAGTTTTATATTCAAGCGGTAAACTAATATATGTACATGCTAACGGCTTAGCATTAATCAGGCTATTTATGTATATGTGCATCCGTTGCACATTTATGCAATTTTACATTAGGGTGGTTCACCCTTTTAAGTATTTGGTTTAGCATGGAGGCCTAAACATGCCGGCCCCCTTGCTATAAGCAACAGCAGTAAGTCGAGTCAGCCACCATTCCCTCACATGAGCAATTAAAGGAATTGTAAATATTAAAAAAAATTGTTAAATGAAATCTTGATTGAGCTGGATACGTAGTCATCACCATTGATGCTCGTTTCGGATTTCTCAGGCTGTGGGAGATAAGAGATTAAATAAAACAGGACATGGCTTGACATTTCAGTGCACAATTGTATATGTATTTATTCAAAATTCAAAATATATATTGCAGTTTGTAATTCATAACCGACGAGAAATCTTGAAAATGTAAAAAGGTAAGTATATTTTATTGCAGTGATTTAGGATCGGCAAGCCCCTGACAGTAGCCAGCCGAAGATGCTATTTTGT
>NW_023459896.1:5389-8281 GCF_013731165.1 Rhagoletis pomonella | reverse complement strand
TATTTCATTCGTTATCTGTACATATACATATATATGGGTCAATCCATGCAAAATTTATACAAAAAATTTTTTTCCGCTCGAATCATTTTTCTTTACAATCTTTGGGTCAAAATATGAGACACGTATTTTTATACCCGAGCGCACTTGTTTTATTTTTATTTGACACATACAGTTTCCGAGGTATATTTGTTTGAACTTTAAGCATGCCAAAAAAGGACTTTTTAGGCTGCGTTTTACCAGATTCATTTAAGTGCAAATTACTTTAATTTTCGAATTTTTGGTTTCACCAATCACTTTTAATTTGTTTTTAATTTTAAATAATTTTTTAAATAAAAATTAAATCAAAATAACCACACACAGAGATGTTACACGTTTAATCAGCTGATTAATATACACACACCAAAATTTTGTGTATATGCTGCTTACTTGTATACCAGCCCTGCTTGTACAACACAGCGTGCCAAAGCTTTCAAAAGCTCTCAGTACAAATGAAAGCTTTCGCTGGCAAAGTCGGTTTTACAACCACTTTTTACTCCCTTAAATAAAGAGCTTATTAAAACTGAAAATAATTTAAATGAGAATTAAAAAAAAAATTAAATTTAATTTAATTTCCACTTAAATGAGTTTGGAGAAACGCAGCATTAGTAAATGCTTCCGCGCAAAAAAGCATTTTATTTAAAAAAAATTTCATTGTCATACCATTTATGATTTTTTCTTGGCTTTCAAATGAGGATTACGAAAAGTCGGTACAACAATTTTTTAATAAAAAAAACGATATTAAAAAAAATTATAACAAATTATATTTTTTTTTTCAAACTTGGTAATGATTTTTTTTATTATTTTTTTCTTTAAAACTGTTCCTCAAATACCAAAGCAAAACCTGTAAAAATTTCAGAATGGGCAGTTTAAAATCACGCTTGTAATTAAATTTTTAAGCAACTGCGAAAGCGCTACACATGCGCGCTCTCCCAGACGCTGCATGCTCGCGGTTGAATACCTTCGGCATTACAAAAAAGACAATTTCTGAATTTTGTTTATTGTTTTCATTAGGGTTCTAATATAGCCTTTTTACAAGAATGAATATAAACGCATTTTAAAATCCGCATTTCCACCTGTGGAGAGGAGTGACCACAGGTATACGCAACCGTTCCAATGTGCCAAACCTATGCTATCCCTCTTTAATTACAATAAGGAAAGAAATATCAAAAAACCAGCTGACCAAAAATTCTTTCTCGAAAACGTTGCTAGCTTTCGTACTATATACCTGTCGAGGACATGAGCCCCAACCTAATTCAATTTTAAAAATATTTAAGTTTAATGTTAGCAATCTGCGTGCGGCTGGCAATAATATTGTAATATTATTATGAATGAATTTGAACTGCATTATCATCATTGTTGAGTTAGCTGTAAGCGGTATCATGGGGTGACCCATGCCGCAATTAGATTTCGTTTTTTATTCATGTTTGAACCATCGCTGCCGCCGCATCGCGTAGCTCGCTACATATTGTTTTAAAAGGCCATTCGGGCAATAACCACATTCCATCACACTTAATTTGTTATACGTGAATTTAAATATGCAATAAATCTGCATTGGATTTGAAATTATATCGAAGACGCTTCTGACTTCTTATTTAATCCGCACCAAGTATTTTTACTCCCTTGGCGCACCCGGCGCTAACATACACTCCGTCGAAAAAGCGAACAATACCGTTAAACGGATTTTTTAAATTCAATAGATATAGTAATCATACAAATATGGTTTATTTTTTAGGTGAGGTCCTCATACCACAAGTATTCAATTGTGAAGAGAAGGACGTTCCAATAACATTGAACCATATCCCAAAAATATTAAAAGATCCACTAGATGCCTCTTACCACTACTTTTTAGTAGGAATTGTCAACTACATTGGCCCAGGAGGCTTTCTAACCCAAAGAAACTCGTCGGCAACTGAAAATCAAACTGGCCGTTATACGGCTTTCACATACAGAAGAGGGAATACTGCATGGATGGAGTTCGACGATTTACAACGAAAAAGTGCAAACAAATCTTCAAAATGTAAGGGTTCTAATGTCTGTTAAATTAAATAAATTATAAACCAAAAGAAAACTGAAATTTTATAACAACTAAGGGGAAAAATTTGTCAAGTGTACCAGGAGAAATATTTTATGGCAGCATTTTGTTCAAACTCCCCCACGTTGTTGCTATGGTAACTGGTAACCAATATGTAAAATAATTTTTTTTTTCTACCGCGGTTTTTTGTTGAGTTATGCGAGTTTAAACATGCAAATTTCAGCCCCTTTCCTTAGAGTCACAAGATTTCTTGAAATTCTTATGTCTTGAAATGCTTATGATCAGGCATGGGCAGAGAGTTAGCAGGTGCTAAAAGAGCGTAAGCGTCGCGTGTACGTATACAAGCGAGAGCGCAGCGATGAGAACACAATAGCATGCAAAATGAAGTAGGCACACTAACACATTCTCACTTTTAGCTCACGCTTGTTTGTGGTAGTGCCCACCTCTGCTTATGATAGAGAATCAAAAATTTCAGTAACATAGAATATGCTCTAAGGTTTCCTCCACCAGCCCACAAAAGACTCGGGACCATTAAAGCGCATTTAAGCTCCACAGCGATACAGTCGTTTCCTTCAAACTCTTTGTGCCCTGGAACCCGTCTAAAAAAGTTTTCCAGCTGTCCACAAGCCTTGTTGCCATTGATTGAGTCTAAAACTAAAGTGATTGAGTCTAAAGCTTGAGACTTAAAACTAAAAGTACATTTCCTACTAATAATAGAGATTAGGGCTTATATTTAGAAGAATAATGGTAAAATGAAGAGATTTATAAAAAAATATTTCACACACACACGTATCATTTGCATGTAATGAGTCACAAAATCG
>NW_023459896.1:3252-5289 GCF_013731165.1 Rhagoletis pomonella | reverse complement strand
CGATTTTGTGACTCATTACATGCAAATGATACGTGTGTGTGTGAAATTTTTTTTTATAAAGCTCTTCATTTTACCCTTACTCTTCTAAATATAAGCCCTTAATCTCTATTATTAGTACTGGAAATGTACTTTTAGTTTTAAGACTCAAGTTTTAGACTCAATCACTTTAGTTTTAGACTCAATCAATGGCAACAAGGCTTGTGGACAGCTGGAAAACTTTTTTAGACGGGTTCCAGGACATAAAGAGTTTGAAGGAAACGACTGTATCACTGTGGAGCTTAAATGCGCTTTAATGGTCCCGAGTCTTTTGTGGGCTGGTGGAGGAAACCTTAGAGCATATTCTATGTTACTGAAATTTTTGATTCTCTATCATAAGCAGAGGTGGGCACTACCACAAACAAGCGTGAGCTAAAAGTGAGAATGTGGGAGTGTGCCTACTTCATTTTGCATGCTATTGTGTTATCATCGCTGCGCTCTCGCTTGTATACGTACACGCGACGCTTACGCTCTTTTAGCACCTGCTAACTCTCTGCCCATGCCTGATCATAAGCGTAACATGACATAAGAATTTCAAGAAATCTTGTGACTCTAAGGAAAAGGGCTGAAATTTGCATGTTTAAACTCGCATAACTCAACAAAAAACCGCGGTAGAAAAAAAAATTATTTTACACATTGGTTACCAGTTACCATAGCAACAACGTGGGGGAGTTTGAACAAAATGCTGCCATAAAATATTTCTCCTGGTACACTTGACAAATTTTTCCCCTTAGTTGTTATAAAATTTCAGTTTTCTTTTGGTTTATAAATTATTTAATTTAACATCATTAGAACCCTTACATTTTGAAGATTTGTTTGCACTTTTTCGTTGTAATTCGTCGAACTCCATCCATGCAGTATTCCCTCTTCTGTATGTGAAAGCCGTATAACGGCCAGTTTGATTTTCATTTGCCGAGGAGTCTCTTTGGGTTAGAAAGCCTTCCTACTAAAAAGTAGTGGTAAGAGGCATCTAGTGGATCTTTTAATATTTTTGGTATATGGTTCAATGTTATTGGAACGTCCTTCTCTTCACAATTGAATACATGTTGTATGAGGACCTCACCTAAAAAATAAATCATATTTGTATGATTACTATATCTATTGAATTTAAAAAATCCGTTTAACGGTATTGTTCGCTTTTTCGACGGAGTGTATGTTAGCGCCGGGTGCGCCAAGGGAGTAGAAATACTTGGTGCGGATTAAATAAGTTGTCAGAAGCGTCTTCGAAATAATTTCAAATCCAATGCAGATTTATTGCATATTTAAATTCACGTATAACAAATTAAGTGTGATGGAATGTGGTTATTGCCCGAGTGGCCTTTTAAAACAATATGTAGCGAGCTACGCGATGCGGCGGCAGCGATGGTTCAAACATGAATAAAAAACGAAATCTAATTGCGGCATGGGTCACCCCATGATACCGCTTACAGCTAACTCAACAATGATGATAATGCAGTTCAAATTCATTCAACATAATATTACAATATTATTGCCAGCCGCCCGTAGATTGCAAACATTAAACTTAAATATTTTTAAAATTGAATTATGTTGGGGCTCATGTCCTCGACAGGTATATAGTACGAGAGCTAGGTACGTTTACGAGAAAGAATTTTTGGTCAGCTGGTTTTTTGATATTTCTTTCCTTATTGTAATTAAAGAGGGATAGCATAGGTTTGGCACATAGGAGCGGTTGCGTATACCTGTGGTCACCCCTCTCCACAAGTGGAAATAGCGGATTTTTAAATGCGTTTATATTCATTCTTGTAAAAAGGCTATATTAGAACCCTAATGAAAACAATAAACAAAATTCAGAAATTGTCTTTTTTGTAATGCCGAAGGTATTCAACCACCAACCATAAGTACCATGATATTAAGAATAAATATCAATAATAGCAATGACTTTACGATCGAAACATCGACAAAATAACCATTTTCAGGTAATAATGACTCGCTTTACAATGCTAAGAAAGAAAGCGGAACGCCGCACTCATCGTTATCCGA
>NW_023459896.1:0-3152 GCF_013731165.1 Rhagoletis pomonella | reverse complement strand
GGTGCTTTCGTAAATGCATTAGTAAATGGTGTCAGAGCCATTTATTTCATCACCCACGCCAAGCAAAGGTGCCCTTATACTCAGAAAAAATTCTGCTAAATATATTTCTCTCAACACATGATTTGGTAATAGTTACCAAATCTTGTTTTGAGAAAAATGTATTTGCATAGATGCATTAGACTGCATCACTCCCCATACAAAAAAAAATCGGTATTATTTTTCCATTGGAATTATAAAATCTATTATATTTTAAGACGTTCACCAAAATATTTTGGAAAAATATTAAGATTTAAGTGAGCTGGACCGATTTGAAAATACCTCCAAAAAGGGAGTTTTTTATGAATAAAAATAGTTTCTTAAAATTTTTTTTTGAAAAAATCCCTTCAAATGACAAAACGGTTAAAGCTTAAAATATTTGCATAAAAATATTTTTAAAAATTTTAAAAAAATTTTAACGGAATCGTAATGATAGATTTTTGATGCTGTTTTTTAACTTTTTTCAAAGATTGGTATAGGAAAAACTTGAATAACTGAACCTAAACTCTTCCGATTTAGACTTACGAGGTGTCATTGGTAAGGTATTTTCTCACCCTTTTTATTTCTTTGCTAATAAACTCATTCAAAGGATGGAAGAGAAAGGTAGGATGAACGAACGTCATTCAAAGTTAAATTAAGATGCTTTGGTGTTTGAAAAAAAAATTGGGACACAAATGACTTTTTTTTTTTGGACAGAAATAAAAACAGTGTGAAAATACCTTTCTACTGAGATCCGATAAGTCTAAATCAGACCATTTTTGGCCCAGTTATTCACGTTTTTCGTAAACCAATCTTTGAAAAAAGTAAAAAAAAACAGCATCAAAAATCTCATTCTAACGATTCCGTTGAAAATATTTTCGAATATTTTTATGCAGATTTTTTAAGCTTAATCTAGTTTGTCATCTGAGGGGACTTTCTTCAAAAAGTTCTTTAAGAAACTATTTTTATTCATAAAAAACTTCATTTTTGGAGGTGTTTTCAAATCGGTCCAGCTCGCTTAAATCTTAATATTTTTCCGAAATATTTTGGTGGACGTCTTAAAATATAATAAATTTTGTAATCCCGGCGGAAAAACCGCAAGTTTTTTTGGTGATGCAGTCTAATGTGCATAGATATGTACATATGTGCATAGATATATCTATAAGTGTCCGCATATACATACATTTTTCCCATCACTTGTTCTGGCGCTTCATTGCAGCAAAACCAAGTTGTGGGGAATTTACCGGTACATTGAAATTGATACAGTGACGGGCAAAACTGTAACATGGTGTAACACTTTTTACTTCAGCCATCACTATCTTTCCAAGTTGTAACGACTTTCATACTTTTGTTGTATATTCTTGTTGGAACACCTATACCTCCTCTCTCATAACGATTTGAAGTCAATCAACAATAATAAAACCAGCAGTCAAAAATGTAAATTAATGCAAGTGTTATAGTTTTGCACTCATATATAGGATCCCAAAACAATATTTTAACGTTTAACTAGCCACAGATGTAGTTCAAGATGCCCTTTTCATAGAAACTTAATAAAAATATAAACATTTTCGAGATAAACTTTTTTTTTTTATTCAAAGACAAACCTTTTAAAGTATCTTTAATTGAACGGTACAGATATATGTATTCGATATAAAAAAAATTGCCAAAAATCAACGGCAAGCCTTAGCTACTTCATATTTGCATTTTATTATACTAAAGATGCTGATTAAACAACTAGAAATTTTGGTGAAATTTTGCAGAATTTTCATAATTTTTGCACAAAGTCTGAAATTTGGATTTATATGGTGTTTGTTAAGTGATCAGTTTTGCTTTCATTCAAAAATAATAAAAATTAAAAAAAAACTAAAGGAAAATAGGCAAAACTTGCCAAAATGTCGCGCCCCAGTTTTTATTTGGGTCTGAACGTAGTTTTTCGTACATAAGAGTAAGATTGCAAACAAAAACTTGTTCTGAGCTAAAATTCTTTAATTTCTGTAATTAAATAGGCATAACTTCTTAACTATTGCAGTGATGTCTATAATATATAATTTAAAGAAACATAGCAGTTAATACTTAATAAGAAATTCGAATTGGAAACATATTAAATAAAGACACATATTTACTTTACTTTACTTTAAACTTTTCAGACTTTTCTTTTTCCAATAACTTTTCAAATTCTTAATTTGCCTTCAATAATTTTATTTCGTATAGCAGCATTGCTTAAGTTGTTGTTTTTGACAACTTATTTGTTGGTTAATGACTGCAAATAGTTTTATACCAAATTAGAAAACAGAAATAAAACATTCATAAAAATTGAAGTACATATCGAGCCCTAACCGCCAAAATAACGTAAGCGAAATTTTTTTCAAAATTTTATTTTTGATGCAGAAATATTCCTCGGGCATCTAGAAGTATTTCTGCATCGAAAAGAAAATTTTGAAAAAATGGCGCTTACGTTATTTTGGCGGTTAGGGCTCGATATGCACACAGATTTAAAAAGCTGTTAAGTTTTATGAAAATGTCACATTACACAACTGAATGGTCGCATCAAATAACGTTGTAAGCGACAAAGTAAAAACTTTTCAGTAACAAAAAAATCGTTTGAGGTCGCCATATGCGATGTTTTCTATATTTTTTTAAATCAATTATATAAATAGGCAATCATGTTTTACGGCTAAACTGTACTTCTAAGGTATAAACAATTATATATCATTAGAAAGGTATTTTGATGCTGATGTGTAGGCAATTTTTAAAAGTTCAAATTAGTTTAAAATAGAGCGAAAAAATCAATTCAAAAGTCACACCAATACCAATGCCATACATGTACATGGTTGGGGCGGAAATGCCTCCTAAATGTATGCTTTAATATTGATAGTGAATTAAAGAAACGTGCTAAGCAGCAGTTTAGGAATAAGATGTATGTATGTATGTACATGAATAGACTAGCCTCAAACAAGGATGAGATAATTTTGAGTATGGAGAAGAAGAAAGGGATAAATACAGAAATTAAAATAAAAGTAAAGAAACCCAAATATAAAGACAAAGAGGAAGGAAAATTTAAATACCTAACCTAATAACAATGGTGGGGGTGAATATGTTAATGAAGAAAAGAATGGACATATTTAGATTAGGATAAA
>NW_023459895.1:3821-46339 GCF_013731165.1 Rhagoletis pomonella | reverse complement strand
AAAATCGATAACTCACAAAATCGATAACTCACAAAATCGATAACTCATCAAATCGATAAACCTAAAATAACCGACCATCCGAAAAATTCGATAGCCCCAAAATATCGGTAACCCTAAGAATTTATAATTCTAAAATATTGACAACCCTAAAAATCTACAACTCAAAAAAATCTAAAACCCTACAATCGACAATTCTAAAATATCGGTAATTCTTAAACTTATAACTTTAAAATATCGATAGCCCTAAAAATATGTGACTCAAAAAATCGACTATCATAAAAAATCTATAATCCTATAAAATCGATAACATATAACTGATAATAGGAACAGATGTAAAAGGTCGCGTCCTGCCTTGGACATACAGCTGCTTTTTTATAATATATGCAACAATTTTTATTGTAATATTTTTCCGCTTATTTTTTTACAAAAAATATGGTTCATTCTACAACAGAAAACAAAAAAATTTAATTTCTAAACTTTGTGCAAAACTCGCGAAAATTCAGCAAATTTTCATGCACATTTTCCACTTTTTAATCAGATTTTTTAGAAATTTTTTTTGATGTAGATTTGTCGCCCAACCAATTTTATTGCAAGTAGAAGTCCTAAGTAGCTATGAATTACCGTTGGCAATTTTTTCACATCTCTTCCATACAAACAAAATTTTTCGAAAATATGGAAAAAATGCAAAACACCTTCAACACAAAAACATTCTCAAAAATCAATGCGATTTTTGACTAACTCGGAATTTGTATTTTTTATACTAGAATCCAATGGGCTACAAGACTGCGCACTCAAGAAAATTCGGAAAAATCTGATTAAAAAATTGAAAATTTGAATAAAAATTTATTGAATTTTCGCGAGACTTGTTTTTGTTGTAGAATGAACCATATTTTTTTTTTTTAATTTGCGGAAAAATATTAGAATAGAAATTGGTGCATATATTGTGCAAAATTCGCTGTGCCAATACTTTTTTCCGACAGTGTGTTTCGATAGCTGAAACATCACTTTAGCCAACCCAATAGAATAAAACCCTAAAATCGATACTTTATTTTCGGATTTATGGGCACGAATTGGAGACCAAATATCACTGTACGCCGGGTTGTTTTTGTTTGAAAATTTGAAAACCACAAATGCATTAATTAAATTAAACTACTGCGACCATTTAAAACAGTTGTACATTATATACTACAACGAAATTGAATAGAAGCCTTAAAAAGGAATTCAATTGAAACAGGATGTAAAATATTTGAATTCATTAACACGCACATTGCGTGCTGTTTTCGTTTGGTGTGCTCTTGTAAAAATATACGTACATAAACTGAAACACGATACCTGCAAAATATAAATTTCGAAGGAATTTCCATGAACAGGAGTTTGTTGAGCCAATAGTGCAAAGAGAGAGCAACGAACTACAGTATCGGTCATATCTATAACACGCCATTTCAAAGTGATATTGTGTGCCACTTATGTTTATTTATTTATTTTTAAGAATTTTCAATTAAAATATAGTTCTTTCTCTAACAAAACCCATATAAACCCAAGTTTAACAATTTGTAGAATACTACAAAAAAGTGCAACAAATTTTCATATAAATTTCAAACTTTCATCTCGGAAGGGTTAGAATTTTTCTGAATACACAGTTTTATAGCCCAATCAATTTTAGTCTGATAATGTGCAAGTTTCAAGTGGCTAAAGGTAACCGTTGATTTTTTAGAATTTTTTTTCGCCAAAGGTGTTGCGGTTTTCTTCCATATACAAATAAATTGAGTTTATTCATTATATGGAAGCCAATGCGACAAAAAAAATTCTAAAAAATTAACGGTAATTAGTAGCCACTTGAAATTTGCACATTGTCAGACTAAAATTGCAGGGGCTAAAAAACTGTGTACTCAAAAAAATTCTAACACTTCCGAGAAAAAAGTTTGAAATTTAGGTGAAATTTTGTTGCACTTTTTCTAAGTTTTCTACAAATTGTTAAACTTGGGTATATATGGGGTTTGTCTGAGAATGAAGTAAATTTTAATTGAAAATTCTTAAAAATTAATAAATAAACATAAGTGGCACACAATATCACTTTGAAATGGCGTGCTATAGATATGACCGATACTGTATGTGGTATGTCATTATATAATGCTGCTACCATTGAACACGACCCAAAAACACGATGCTGATGTAAAATAAGCAACAGAAAATGGAGTATATTAGGCAATGGAAATAATATAAATAAGAATAGGATTGCCACAAATGACGAACATAAACAGAAAATGGAGAAAAACGATGGTACTGATACTGATATTGGCAACACTGGATTTTAAGTCAATTAAATTAAATTCTGAGCAACAAAAACAACACCAAATTTGCAAAAAACAACGATATTAAGAAAAAAATACTAAAATGTATCGTAAAGGAAATATCCAATTAAGTGCAAGCCATGATCAGTCAATCGCAGAAGGCAAATTAAAAGAAGAGGAAAACTGAGTGATGCAATGAACAAATAATTTTGAAATCTTAATGTTGCACAATATGCAATGAGTGTTCGTGGATGAAACTGATAGCTGGCTTATTACATTCATACATATGTATGTACGAGTGCACACATACGCTGTGGGGAAACGCATTAGTGTGGAACTAGTTCGGTACTGGCGAATTTAGAACCATGACTAGATTAGTACACTAGTAACTGGCGAATTTAACATGGTGATTCGATCTTTTAAAAAACCATGCATTTTTAATTATTCTTGCTTCTTGCATCAAAATATATATTTTTATTTTTTTAAAGTGGACTCTTAGCTAGCGAAATGTACAAAAAAGTAAAATAACATAGTTTTTTTAATGTACCACATTTCTCGGCTTTTGAACTGAGGGGGTTTAGTTACTATCGGACTGGTTCGCTTTTAACGATACCCAACAAACATTTAGGTTAGCGAACGATAAGAAAGCTATTTGAATTCAAATATGTTTCTCTAAGGTAGAAGATTAGAGAACGATTACTTAGGTCTCTATATTGAGAAAAAGGTTAGATATCTAATCGTATTCTACCGTTGAATTGTAATTGGTTTCTTATTTCAAGTGTTTTTCTAATCATGCTCTGATCGAATTTTAACATAATTCTCTAACCTGATTTTCGATTCGAGAACTGCATTAGAATCCTAATCTAAAATCAAAACATTTCCCTAACGTTAGAGACTGGTGGGTAAAGATCTAGTACTCAACTAGATATTTAGTTCATTGGTTCGCGATATCCCTGCAGGGTATGTACTTGGGGCGCTTTTGACAACATGTCAACAATAAATTTCACACAACAACACTGGCGTACACAATTGTAAATAATTAGTATGTATTTTTGTATTTGCAACAACACATGTTCCAACTTTATAGCTGTGAGAATTGACGCGCATTCCACTTGAACTGTCTTGCTATGTTTCGAATGGATGTGTGTAGATTCGAAAATGCCGGTATGTACATAGTACATATTTCTGTACTTATGCAATAGGTAGACAGCCCATTAGACAGAGTGTCTAAGTGACTGACTAAATATCTAACTGGCATGTTGGTTGAATCGCGCGCGCGCTATTTTGCATGCAATTAAAAGATTTAGCAAAGAGAAATACACACACATGCACACGCAATTTGGTTGATGGTTGGCGACTTACAGTGTTGCTGCTTTGGTAACTTTTTTACCAAAATTGGTATTTTTTTTCTTTCTTCATCAGCTTTGGTTAATTTACTATTTAATTTGTCAACTTTTTTGATTCGGTCTTACATAATTATTAAGTAGAGTAGATCCCCCCACACAGGTCAATACAGGCTCTTTTTCATTCCCACGTTAGGAATTTACCTCTCAGAATATCCATAGGGAAGGACATCTTTTTTTTATTTAAACTTAGAACAACGATGCACAGTGGTTCTATATAACAAAAAAACTAACCAAAAATCGAAATCAAATCAGACTAAGTTGAAACTGCTTACTTTTAGGATTTTTGGGTAGTTAATTACAAATTAGATGCCAGACTTTAAAAATACAAAATGGCGTATCCGAAATGGTGGACTGAGTACTCAAAAAATCATTTAACCCAGCAAAAATTACAAACATGGGCTTTTGGGGGTTGCTAACTACTACACGGTGCTATAAAAAAAATCACGAAAACCACTCGAAACAAAACTAAGTGTGGATTGTAGGTAGGGTCGAATGCAATATGAAAAAAGTTTCATTATAATTCCTGAACCCTCCATTTTTTATTTAAAAAAAACCTTTTTTTCGTACTTGATCCACTTATGTTATAATAGCATGATTATTTTTCATGTTTTGAAAAGGAGACTTAAATACCGTTAAAATTATGTATAATAGTATATTGTCAGACATGTTGGGAGTTTTCATCGCGTTAAATTTTAGAACCCCCTATTTTTCTTAATTTTTCAACTCTGACCATCGCTTTTTTGAAAAATGTCTATAAAAGTTGCGAAACATGCAGTATTTGTCTAAAAGGAAACTTATTTTTAAACAAATTGATACCTTACTATGTGATAAAAATATTAACTCCGTTCACGTTTTTAGAGTATTTATAACGGATACAATGTTAATTTTGAGAAGCAGAAAAAATCCAGCAATTCCACGAGCTGCAGCACTAGTGTACGGTGACCAGATTTCTGTGGCCAAAAATCGGGACATTTATAAAGTATCGAATCCGAACATTAAATTTTGGTTTTAGAATAAAAAGAGACAAAAAAAAATTAAAAATGTTTACTATTTTTTTTATAGATATAAAAAACATGTAAATCAAAATTTTTAGAACATTTATAAAAATTCGACGAATTTGAATAAATATTCATCACAATTTGAAACATTTTAATCAGAATTGTTTTGAGTATGAAGTTTTGTAGCGCATTTAATTTTAGTATAATAAAGTGCAAGTTGGAAGAAACATCCGCGCATTTTCTACCATACACAATATGTTCAACAATTGTTTTGTTTGGAGAAAATGAGCAACAAAATAACAAACAAAACAACAACAAAATAATAACATAAGTCTTAGCGACTTAAAATTTCCACTTTGAATTGAATAGGTTAGAAAACTGCATACGCAGAATATTTCTATGAAATCGAATTAAAAAGCTCATAATTACACTTTGTCGAGTTTTGCTAATTTTTGTAAAAAGTTTCAAATTCTGACTTACATGGTCTTTGTTGGATAACGAGCCACACTTTCAGAAAAAGGAATAAACATTAAATAATCGAAAGGCGATTAGCCAAAGAAAGCTAAAATGTCTCTTCCCTAATTCCTTTCCCTGTTCCGCCAAAATCGGTACGAATGGTCACCGTAGGTATAAGCTATCGTCCCTGCCTGCAGGGAAGTATATAAATATGTATATGTAATAAGTATAGTTCAGCGCATCAACTAAATTTGGTAAGTTTTTGTTCCATTTTGTAACTTTTCCTGGCGATTTTGGTTAAAAAAAAAATAAAATCGTTGTGGCAACACTGGTTACTAGTGGCTGAGGGAAGGTAAGAAACAGAAAATTGCTTAAACAAATTTGCAAAGAAGAGGTCGTAAAGTTTCTATGTAATAGCATCATTGGTTGCTGCGATTTATAGCGAGTTGTTGCGTAATTTTTATGCAAATACTTATGTATGTGTGGTTGTTTATTATGATTTGCGCAAAGGAATTAGTAGATTGCGAAGAGACAATATAAAGACGTCGCGCCATGAGTGTTTACTATGCATGGTTGACATTAGAAGAAGACAGACAACGATTTTAATAAAAAAAAAATTATAGTTTAAAAAACTAAAACCTCCCTATTATAATTGCCATTCGTACTGTCATCAGGTATGTAACTTGAGAATAGAAATCGCTGCATCTTTTAGGCGCATCAATATTACATAGTTACATCCCGATCTAATAAAAGGAAGGTAAAAAGTGTGTGCTTTTAAGTATCACCGTCAGCAAAAAAAAATAAATTAATTAAAAATCAACGCCATCTTTTAGCCGCTTGAAACTTTTACTTTGTTTGCCTAAAATTGTATGGACCTTAAAACTGTACTCCCAAAAATGTTCTAAAGATTCATGGCCTTATTCATAAAAAATAAAATAGGTTTACAAAGCTTTATAAAGTGACTTGTTCATACAAATTTTCGATTTATAAAGAGCAGTTAAAGTCTTCTTTATTTTTTATGAATTTGGGTGTCAGATTACAAAGTTTAAAATTTTGATGAAAATTTGTTGAATTTTCCTAAATTTTATATAAAGTTTGAAACTTTGATTTATATGGTCTTGGTTAAAGCGTGGAGAATATTCGTATAGCAGAATAACAAAAAAATTTAACTTGAATATTAAAACAAAAAAGCCAGCACATGAACACGTTGTTTCGGTGACTGTAAATCAAACTTTTTTAACACTTTTTTTTTTGTCTCTCACTAAAATATTTTATTAGTTTCTGGCGGCAGTTAATAAGCTTATATAATCTTAATGCGTTTCTAAAACCATTTAATGGCTTCAACAAACTCTAATCTTCATGCCTAAGAATTTGCGGTGCAGCCTTTTTCTGCAAAGCATTTAATAAATTTTTACATCCATTTTTAATGAAGATTTATTTCATTTTCAAAACGTTTTCGCACAAACACGTACCACCACAATTGCCTACCACTGACGACTGCCTGTTGCTGTTGCTACTGGTACTAAAATTGTGGGCGCTGGGAGCCACCACAACAATAAAATGCGATTAATTGCAGCAGCTATGCTATAAATAAGCGTATAAGTATTTACCGCAAATACTATTACCAGCAGTGCGATTGTGTCAAAATGAAATGCTTGCAAAAGATGTAAACTTGTCGCCAACATTGAAGTGAGCGTAGGGGTCAAAGCACGCCAAATTGCTGGTGGTGATTGGATTGCGCATGTGAAGCGTATACGTCTGCACGCGCATGCGTGCTTGAGGGAGTGTAAATGCTCAATAGAAGCAACGAATGCCGCAGCAAAGCAAATAACCAATCAACAATTACAAAAAAAAAAAAACACAAATAAAACAACAATTTATATGCGAGTGTTTTTTACTTTATTTTATATTTAGTTTATAACGACTGTGAAAGTCAAACAAATCAGAGTGCAGAATAAATAAACGTAAAATAACTTAATGAAAATCGTCGACAATTTAACACCGTTGTTTTACGATTCTTACATTATACAGTGGTTATTGACATTGTTGGTGAGACGTGCTCGCCGCGAAATTGCCGCAGTTGCTACTGGTTTTGTTGCTGATGGTAGCGCGGGCGTTGTATGGCGACAGTTGGATTTCTGCAAAGACAATAAAATTTTGCAGCCATATAGTGCATTAGGGGGGGGTCCAAAAATGTTGGAATTATCTCGCTGCCACCGACGATTTTTTAGCACCTTTGGAAAACAAATTTGGACCAACCTTATGTAAAAATTTATGTATGAATGTGTATACATACATATCGTTACCTTAACGTTAAAAGGTGTCAAGTTTATGTCTTAAATTGTTCAGCAGAGACGAACAATTTTTGTAGTTTCGCATTATCTGCCATTCTGCATCAAAAACTAAATTTTGAAAAAATTGGACTTGCCACCTTTTCATCTTTAGGTAGCGATATGAACTCCCAACTTGGCCTTTTCAAAGTCTGGTAAGCCAGTAACTACTTATGTATGTTTGTATGTATATGTGATGACTCAGTGCAGAGAATCATTAACAAAACTGATACTCTTTGACCTGGATTAACATATGCCACATTTTGTAAAAATTTAAATTCAGGTTCAATTATTACTTCAAGGGAATTTTATAAAATATCCAAGGAATGAGATTTAAAAACCCGCTTATTTCGAAAACATTTTACAAAAGGGCTGCCACTTTCTAAAAAAGTAAAATTCAATTTAATAAATATATTTAGTAGATAAAACTATGGTTATGGCTAACGAAATAGGCATAAGAAAGCTTTTTTTGAAAATACTTTGAAGAGGGCCTCCTTATTAAATGCCAAATTCGATTCAATCGATGTCAAATGAAATAGATTTAAGAAAGCTTTTTTTCGAAAATATTTTGGAAAGGACTGCCACCTGTTTTAAAGTCAAATCCTATTCAATCAATAGTTTAGATCAAATAGTACAATGTCGATGACAAACGAAACAAGTTTAAAAAAGCTTTATTTCGAAATATTTTTGAAGAGGGTTGCCACATGTTTAAAAGTCGAAATCAATTAAATGTAATTTTTTGATTTTGGTGTGATACGAACGATGTTTAAAAAGCTGTATTTCTATTTAAAATTGGTAATTAAATTAAATTTAATATTCGAATATAGGTGCCAAACAAAAAAAAAGTTTCAGAAAGCTTTCTTTCAAGAGTATCTAGTTATGAAGAGGGTGGTATCTGTTTAAAAATTTAAACTCAATTTAAGTGATTGGAAAGCGAAATATTTTTCATCTTTACAGCAAATCATTTTGACAGTTGTTATTATTTTTCGATGAAATAGTTTATGTATTTCCTTTTTTTCTTGCAAATATTTAACTTTTTAATCAGATTTTTTGCAATTTTTTTTTTTTTTTTGAGTATGCACTTTCGTAATCCTTTAAAAAATGCAATTTTGAAGCTACAGGAAAATCGCGTTAATTTTTGCGAATCTTTATTTTTTATTTAACTGTTTCACATTTTTCCATACAAAGTATTTTCGAAATTTTTATTTGGATAAAAGAAAATGCTTGTAAAAAATTGTCAAACATCCACGGTAAGTCCTAGCTTCTTCAAACTTGCACTTTATTTATCTTATTAAAAGGTTAAAAATTTATTGACTTTTGCACAAAATTTAGAAAGTACAATTTTATGCTTTGTTTGTAGTATGAACCAGGGTTGTTGCGAATATTCGCATTCGCATTCGCAACCGCGGAGCTTCCGCATTAATTTTAACATTCGCATTCGCTTTCGCATTCGCATTAATCAATGCGGATCTTTTGCGAATGCGAATATTGAAGGGACCGAAAATAACAGTTATTTTTTTTTTTTACGAGTTAAACTTGGCCAAATATTTTTTATTCCCAACTAAAAGTCCTTTCCGGATAATAATCAAACCGCTTATCCAAATTAAACAAGTTTGGTATCAACTGAAAGAGGACTTAAATAGCTTTAAAACTGCAATGTCCAAACGAGAAAAGCCACCTATTGAAAAATATTTCAATAAAAAATGTTAATTAATTACCATAGAAGAAACCTTGGGTCAGGTATATAAATTTCTTTAGTATTAAATGATATAAAAAAATATAAATAGAGGTTCGTTCGTTATTTCTGTTTAAAAACTATTTCAGTCCTCTTTCACATGATATTAAATTTGTTTAATTTTGATAAGCTGTTTGTTTACTATCCAGAAAAAACTTTTATTTCGGAATAAAATATATTAGGCCAAGTTTAACTGGTAAAAAATAACTGTTATTTTCGGTCCCTGGAATATTGTGCAAGTGCACTGATAAAACGTATATCTGGCCAGTCACAGAAAAAAGATTAAAAATGAATTACAAAAACTATAATCGAAAAACGCTGTTGACATTACAGGTTCTCCAAATTCAGAAACAACCAAAAGAATGAGAATGAAGAATTCTTTGGAAAACAACGGTGTTTAAACAACGATCTTGCCATGATACTAGATTGTGAAGATGAAAGTCAGGAGGATACATCCGACATTTGCAGCCCACAAAAGAATTATTGCACCGCAATAAAAAAAAAATATAACTGAAAATCCTCTCGACTGGTGCAGCGTCAATCGAAAAAAATTTACAATTTTGTCAAGTTTCAAGTTTTTCAAGTGTGTCGCCTCGAGCGAGCAGTTATTTAGCGGCCCTGAATTACGACCCTTTAAAAACTTTTTATTGGGCATTGTATCCAATCCAATTTTTAAGTTCAAAGTACTAAAAAAAAAATATTAAAAATTACTAACCTTTACATTTTTTATTTAACGAAATCACCTAATTTGCTCACCTAAATTATTTCTTAACAAGTAAAAAAGTCTAAGTTCGGGCTGAGCCGAACATTAAATACCCGGCGCAAGTATTAAATATATGATTTTCACCTTTCCTAAAGCTACCGCAACATGGTAAGCAGTGGTGGGGTTACCGCTATTTCAAACATCTTCGATAGAACGTTCAGTTAGATATAATGAGATAAACTTATATAGATATATGTGGGCGGCATCTCGCCCATTTTCCAAAATTCAATAATAATGTTACTTCTATTCAAGGGATTGTTTGGGTAAAATTAGCGTCCTTAAATTTTGAAATATCGAAGTTTCAAGCATTTCTGAAATTTACCGTTATGAAAAAGTGGGCGTAATTTTAGTCCGATTTCGATAACTTTCAACGTTTTGCCTCTATGTGGCAGCCACAATAATCATACCGAGTTTTGTACACATTGATCGAACGGTTACCGAGATACATATATGTGATCATAAGTGGGCGGTGCCACGCCCATTTTGCAACATTTTATTATAAGCGTATTTTTTGCTAAAGAATTGTTGCAAACATCAATCTTGAATAAATTAGCTCCAGTATTTACTGGTTTATCGAATCTTTCGTATTTCTCTAAATTACCGTTATATGGGATGTGGGCATGGTTATTATCCGATTTTTTTAATTTTCAGCCGTTTGGTATGTTTTGTGAAGGCCCAACAGCTGTGTCAAGTTGGGAGAAATTGGCGGAGCGGTTCCCAAGGTATACACATGTAATCATAAGTGGGCGTGGCTGCGCCCATTTTCCAAAAATTTATAATATTCTTATTTTTTGCCTAAAAGTGATTGTAAATATCAATTTTGAGTGCATAATCTTCAGTAGTTACTAAAATAACGCAGTTTTCATATTTCTGAAAATTACCGTTATATGGGAGGTAGGCGTGGTTATTGTCCGATTTTGCCCATTTTCAATACCATCCGTCCTATGCCCAAAAGAAGTGCATGCATCAAGTTTCGTTAAGATATCTCAATTTTTACTCGAGTTATCGTGTGCACAGACTGACGGACGGACGGACAGACAGTCACCGCTTAATCGATTTTTCTTTTCATTCTGATCATTAAATACATGTATACATTTGTCTATGTTTATTTCGATTCGTTTTGCCTGTTACAAACAACCGTTATGTGAACAAAGTTATAATACCCTTGTGCACAAGTGCGATTAGGTATAAAAATTCTTGACATCCGCATTCGCATCCGCATCCGCGGATGTTAGCGTTTAAACATCCGCATTCGCATCCGCGGATGTCTAAAAATCCACATTCGCAACATCCCTGGTATGAACCATATTATTATTATATCCTGCGGGCCACCTAAAATGAATTTAACCGTTATTACGCTTACGAGCTCTAGTGAATACCCTTATAGTTAGAGTGCAATGAATTTAATTCAATTAAACAAAATAGTAAAAGAAAAACAAGCTCGCAATCACATACTTAGTAGCCTTGGCAAATTCAACCCACGCAAGTTCGTGTCTTAAGTCTTTCGTTTAGTACCACTGAAACAGCGCCACACCGCGCACTAAGTACATACGTTTGTACATATGTAGCTTAGAGCGAGCGCACTTACTGAAATCAAAATAAAATCATGCTATTAGAATAAACAAAAGGCGCCAATAACGTAGATTTGTGCATAGTTGGCTGACAACAATTCTGTGTGCGTGACTCAGTTGCATTCAAGGCGCAGAAAACTCGTGCTGCGTTTTAAGAAATTCCACTACTACATATCTCCAACTACATAAAAATAAAAAATAAAAACAAAAAAAATTAACACTAACCAACAACACCCCACCCACAACCAGCCCCGCGCCTTAATTACGCGCTTACCCACATAACGAAGCAATCTGTGTGCATTTCGTGTGCAATTGCATTAGTGCGACGCATAAACAGTACGACGAAGCTTCGTAATTAAAATCTAAATGCAACAAATAAATGCAATTGACGCACGTTCTAGGCCATTTAAATGCCTTATGTAGCTCGTCTATGGCAATGCCTCATTACCTACGACGCATTTTCGAGCGGTCATTTACAAATTCCAAGGAATTGAAATATCTATGCATAATCAGTCGATTGTCTGTCCATTCGACACTTTTCGGCTGTTCAGTAGCATAATGGGGATTATTTATTGCTAATGCGCATACATACACATATGCATATATATGTGCCGGATTTAGCAGGGATAAAGATATGGGAATTGTATTGAAAAGCTTTAGAAAATGATACTTAAAATTCCAAACGCATTCAGCTTGAAGTCACACAGCACAATGGGCTACGTGCGAGCTGATAATAAATTTGTTTACCCTCATTCCCCCCAGGCGTAAACGTGGCAAAGAGTGAGTATTAATATTACAAACATGGATTTGAACTTGAATACGGGAATATTTTCACGCAGAGCCTGTGATGTATTAAAGTGGCGTTTGACGTAATTGCGGCTAGCTAAGACGGCCGAGGGAGGTGCTTTTAGTTGTAAGCGTGTTGGCTGCGAGTTCTATGCTTACTGCGGGAATGAAAAAAATAATTATAAATAGAAACAATTCTGCTACGGGTTGGGTTAGATTCTGGAGTTTATTTTTTGCGCTTAACAAAGGTAACGAAAGTATGCAAACCGCAAAGCGAATGCGAAAGCAATAGACATCCGAAGCATATTCGCTTAATGTTAAAAATAACAATTTGCTAACAATAACAATTTCGATAACGAAAAGTTTCATAACAATTCTGATAACGCCAAATATCGATCACGATAACAATTGAGATTGCGATAAAAACGTTGATAGCGATAGCAATTGTAGTAACGATGTTACAAAAAAAAATCTAATCCCATAACACTGATAACAAAAGCGATATCAGGAGCAATTCTGTTAATATCAAATTTTCATAAAAAATATGGTTAGATATTTATTCGGAGCCGAAACTAAACTACATTAGTACTACCTGTGAGGCAAAATTATAGATTCCAGACCTTGCCAAAGCTTTGGTAACCCTCGATGGGCAAAGAAAATCGGCTTCAGGCGCCCAATTGACATACAGGCCCCAACACACACAAAAGACTCTTTGACGACTGCTACTAGAATAGCATTTCGCAGTGCTCCAGCATCACGATTTTCTTTACCAATCAAACATATCTTTAAATTGAGGACCTAAATTTTTTACCAGAAGAATTTGAAAGTAAACAAAAACAAAAATAAAACATATGTATAAGTAATTGATTATTATGTATCAACTTTTAAAAGTGGCAGAAATTATACATAAGTATCTTAATGGAGATTCCTACAAGGACTAATCTAAAGTTTCAGACAAAGAGATCACAATTTAAAAAAGAAGTATTTTTCAAAACCAAACGATTTTCAATTTACTTCTTTTTCTACCTATCTCGTATACATTTATTAAGAGATCCCTTCTGGACAATTCGGATTTATGTGAAAGGAGGAACACACAGGGATATGATCCTTTACAACTATTAATTATGGTCCGTTCTGGAGAATGTTGCTTGCCACTGCTATTCATCTAAATGTTGAGTCTATAAAGCACACTGGGACTAGTTTTTCATATATGAGGTTAGTTCTCAACTGGAGCCTATTTTGAATGAAATATGTGTACCAAAACATCTACTACCTCAGTAGTGATCGAAGTAGTGTTTGGGTTAAGATTCGATAACCGAACAGTACGTGTAATACTAGGAAAATTTGATAAGTCGGTGACCTTTTGGATATGAGATATTTTTTTCGGCAAAAGAGCGTGTTATTTTTCCACCATAGTCTCCTTTTAGTAGGATACTTTTATTTCAAGTGTTTGTCTTAAATCTTTTTATTCTTTCTATCTGTTTCATGCAATTTTGAGATTAATTAATTTATTTATTTTTTAGTCTGTAACAAGGATTTAACATTCTTAAATTTAGATTAGGATTTAAAATTTAAATATTAAAAAAAATAAAAAATTTTATATTAAATATGACTAGTGAACCCGCATGGCGTTAGAACGCCCAAAATTTAATTTCGAAAACTTGAAAATTAGTCCAAATGTTAGTCAGAGTTATAAGAGATCCGAGTGCCATATTTCATAAACCATGCAGCCATTTCTGATTGAAGAGCAGTCCGGCATAGTTCATGTTTTAATTTTCATTGAGTTTCAAATCATCCTAAACCGATGAAAGAATTTCTTAATTAAAAAAATAAAACTTTATCATACATCTACAGGCCAGGGTCTCTAATTTTACCTCTCATTTTTGAAATTACTTTTCAAAAGTATTCTCAAACAAAAATCTTCTTAAATCTCTTTCGTCTGACATTGTGATACACATGTATTTCAGTAAACTGATGAACTGATTCCAATTTGATTGTTCGAACAAATTGCAACCCTCCTAAATAAAGGTCAGGAATAAATCCCTTCCAAACCCATTTCGATTTATACCCATATTTTAATAATTCATCCAGCTTACTGAATAATTTGAATGTAACTTTTTAAACACGTGTCAACTCTATTCAAACATTCGAAATGTTCAAACTAAAGATTTCTTAAAATTCTTTCGTTTGACTACGGTATTTTTATATTTCATATACTTCGAAAAATTTTGTAAATGCACGTCAAATCAGCATCAAAAACTCTAAAAGATGAAGTCAACCCCATTTTTGAGATAAAATATGACCAAATATTGTGGAACCGTGTAATTAATGCAAAAAATTGTTCAGGAAAATAATTGTAAATGTTATATTAGAACAAGGTGTGCACTTTAATGTCGCCTAGTGTGAGTGACAGAAACTAAGTCACTAACAAATGAAACTATTTTAAAACTAATACATATTGAACGTCTCACTCAGGATATATATAATAATCGAAACGCTCGCAGATGCAACTCAAATTGGCAGTTTGGTTCGTGAACCTCAAACAAACCTGTAATGAGATGCACTTACCGAGCATAATTAAGCACACACTAACAACACATTTTTTTGAATAAAAAAAATTTATAGAGAGAAGTCTTCGAGTTATTGAAAATATTGCTTTAACGATTTTTTAAAAATTGTAAAAACCATTTAACTTTTTCTTGATTATAAGTAAACAAATAAGTAACTACAATCAACTACAGATGCCGCATTAAAATTCCATGGAGCATCTTTTTTACTATCGAAAATGAAGCGGCCTCGCCTTAAAACGTTAAAAAAGCGGCGTCAAAATCAAAAAGATAACAACACTGCAAGCGGATTTGTTATTGATATGTATCCATAATAAATTCCGTATGTATAATCTGATAGAGGATTAAAAATAAATACAGAATATATCCCAAAAGCAACAGATGAAACGGAATATTCTAAAAAAAAAAATCATAAAAATACACATACATGCACGAAGTTCGGTTTAACCCAGATAAACAAAACATTTCGAAGAATGAGAAGAATTAAATCGAGAAAAATTACAAAACAAAACCGAAAGAAGCTTTAAATTGCCATAAGATTCTGCATACACGTTAAGAACGATAAAAGTTATTAACCCAAAAAACTTTGTATAAAAAAACATCATGAATTACGCAAGATACAGTACGCAAGCAGTAGTAGGCAGTAAAAGATTATTGCCCAATGTGAAGAATTTCGCGCAAATATTTATTCCCCCTTTCCTCATTCCTACCGTACTGCGGCTGTGTTGCCATTTCGTGCGCTTTAAAGTGTCATCAATGTCGCAGCTTCCAAGAAATATTTACAAAAATGAAACCTCCCTCGTGCGCTAAAAGGCATTCGTCTGCGCATTTATTCGCTTGACCGTTCGTTACGTTATCACGACCTCAAAAATCCAAAACAAAATTTATGTACAAATAAAACTAAATGGCTGATCGTTATGGCCGCCACAGCAAAAACAGCGGCAGCAACATCTTCGGTAACTACAGTGGCAAACCGAACCAGGCTTGGCGGTATTAAGAAAGCACAACGGCACGAGCGACTGCGAAAGAAGTTTAGCAAGACAATCCAAAGAAATTCCTTAACAGCAGAAAAGCACGAGATGCTAAAAGCCAAAACAAACTACAGACATACCAACGACTAAAGAAAATGAAATAAATAAGCAAAATAAAAAATAAGCAAAACAAAAAACATCCACAACTAAAGATGTGTAACTTCGAGCACAGCCAAACATTTTATACCCAATACGTTTTGGATTCTTATTGATCCTATTTGAACGAAGCTTACTGTAGGATCTAAGGGTGTTCTGAAACGGGATGTTAGGCTATTTTCAGCTGTGGTGGCAGTTTTTGTCCAGATCCTGAAGGAAACTCAATAGAAAGAGCACCAAATAATTTAATTTCTACAACGTTGGAAATCGCAAATTTTTTGGGAGCAAAATAGTCGAAAAAGTGGAAGCCAATATTATTTGGTCCCTTCAATCCCGGACAATGGCGGAGAAAGTGTTCGACGCATTTCACTTCCTCTTCGTAGAGGCAGCTTGGACCGAGTCCGAGTTGAAGGCGTTGCAGAAAGAAACGTTGCAGTCCCGCCCAATTCAACTGCCTCACAATTGCCGAGTATAGTATATCTCTGTGTTCCTGCACCCAAATCTATATTCGTTAGCTATTTTAGAGGAAGCTAAACATCATTCTAAAGAACTAATGCGAAAATTATGCAGCTTCCTTAAAAGCTATCAGCTTAACTTGAAATACAATGCAGTGATCTGGCAATCGAAATCATACTTTAAGTGAAAGTTGCTGCGAATAAGTAAACTCCACTTGCTAATCTCTGATTTTTGTAGGTCCCGCTGTATATGGCAGTAGAGTTACAGTAAACTACCAACACTGTATTTCCTTTCCATACATTCCTCGAAGGAATATGTGCAGCAAAGCCATCTTCCAAACTGTAGGTCGATATCATGAAGTCTGGTTAGTCAAGATCGTCTTTCCAAACTAACAAAAATTAAACCTCCTATTTGGTCATACGCACTCAAACGTCAACCGCTACGACGATTCCGTCCGCGAACCGAATAAGATTCGAAAATCTTGTGAAGTTATATTGCTAAAGATAACGACGCAACCGAACCGCGCTTACACTACTTCTAGATAAGTATGCACTGAGTAAAATAAAACCTAGCAGTACACCGAATTATCATCAAGAACAAGTCTACAAAAAAACCCCAAGAATGTCGGAGAAATATGAACAAACAGAGTCAATGAATTGTTGAGTGAAAATGAAAATGGCAAAGCAAATGCTTTCAAGTTCGGCAAGCACTCCCAAGCCGGAGAAAAAGAAGTAGAACTACGAAAACAAAGATTCAACTAAAAATGGCAATTCATTTGGGCTTTTTGCAAAGTCACTTACGGTCGTTACTCCAACTTTAAGCAGAGACGACCACTAAACATCTTTATATTTACGTGCGTATGGGATTCCAATGCGTTGAGCCAAGGCGGTTAAGCACAGATTTGGACAGCTTTGCGCAATTCCATATAAGTATGTATATAAATATGTATATGTGTTGGTATATGCCACCGTTCGCATATTTATGACCTTATGTGGCCTTCGGAAAGCAACGCATGCGCAGCATCCGACACAAAACTTTATGGCCGACATATGCCGGTTTTGGATGCGCGTACAATGCTTATTTTTGTCAAAAAAAAAAAACAGAAAAAAAGAGTTTATTGGCAAAATTGTGCGACTGTTAAAGGTGATTGACGAAGAAGAAGAAGAAATATGATAATAGGCTATGTGTGTTGTGTTTGGCTTGTTTACGCTTGCATGGCGGAAAACTTAACCCGTATTTTACTTAATTTTATGTCGTATCCTATTAAACTACAACCACAACAACGGAATTGAACTAATTACGTTTTAGCCTGTTAGAGATAGTCACAACAATGACATCAGTGTCGTCTTTGACAATTTCTTCCAATTTGGTAAAAGGACGAGCACAAAAGTGGCGCAACAATAAAAGTGCATCCAAAATAACTCTAATCAGCAAAGCATATCGTACATATATACGAATATGCATGTACATTAGGGTGCATCACCAAAAACAATCTACTGCCAAAATATTTCGGAAAAATATTAGGATTTACGTGAGCTAGACCGGTTTGGAAGTACCTCCAAGAAATCTGATTGATTTTGTGTTGAAAATATGTTTAAACATTTTTATGCAGAACTTTTAAACGTTAAGTCTTCTCTCTTCCGAGGTGATATCTTAGCAAAAATATTTTTAAAAACTAGTTTTATTTACAGAAAAACTCAAAGGTGTTTTCAAATGGTTCCAGCTCACATAAATATTAATATTTTTACAAAATATTTTGGCGAAAGTCTTAAAATATAATAAATTTTGTATTTGCGATGAAAAGCCTGTATTTACCGATTTTTTTAGGTGTGGAGTCTTGCACTCTAATATACATATGTAAAATAAAAGTTAATAGCAGTTTCAGCAAACGCATCGACGGGCGTTTCTTTTTTTTTTACTTTTTTCTTGGCTGTGCAGTGAGCCTTGCACCATTTAATATTTACAATTATTAAATGTGTATATATAATTCGTACACAAATATCTAAACTTAACTACGACAACAAACGATATACGCCATATTTTACTCTGACTCATTCAGTAAGCCAGCATTACAACGAAAATAAAAGTGAATAATAATAGTGAAATAAATACTACGCCAATTGCTGATACATGTTGCAATAACATCGACAAACTACGAGTTTAGAGGAGTTTAACGCTAACAAGCTGCTAATTTGCTAGAAGTAAAATTTGTGAAAAGGCATATGGTCTGATTACGCATACTTCGCATAACTTCGCACAACTTCGCATAAACTTCAAACTGCAATTTCGTATGTACTTTGTATGTATTTTGTACGTATTCCATTACCCAGAAATTAGCAAAACTTGTAAAAACTTGGCGATCTGTTGAGTTTAGATTTTGCTTCACATTGTCTTAAGTTACATTTTTATTGCACTGGTACAAATGGTTCGGGTTTAGCATCCGCGGTTTGATCCTCGGTTCGCAAAAAAAATTAAATTTTTTCGTTTAAAGATACACCTATAAAAAAGCATTTTCTAATATGATGCAAAATTTAAGTTATTGCAAAAAATTTATAAATTTCTGTATTAAATTGGTGATTTACACATTTATTAACTTTACTTTTAGTACTCAGAAATAGTGTCAGTTTTGATTTGTGAACTGGTTTCGATACATTTCCGATTAAAAATAGAGACGGCAGCGATTTGCTCGTAATTCGTATAGTAATTGGGTCTCAATTATCAGCAAATGAGATACTTCGCTCTCAAAATATTGTATGGCGAATTGCGTAATTCGAAGTGTAATTAAAGCGCGAATAACGAATGAGACGGGGAACTTCTTAAATGGGGTGCCGTGGAAAAGCCGTATTAGATAGGGATCGACACACACCAACTATGTGGCGATTTCAAAGCCGCTTTCGGCTGCAAGAAATGTAGTTGGATATGCGTTGCGACGTCTGAATTCGGCAACCCCAAAAACTAATTTGGCCTAAGAAAATGGCGTAGAACAATACCATCAAGTTTGAGAGAATTATGGAGGTAATCTCTGAGCAGTTTGCCAACAAGTGCAACTTTGGATAAAATAGGCAATTGAGAAGTAAAGTCCTCTCGCGTCGTACATACATCAGACTTTGTAAATCACTTATAGTGCTCGTGGTGGTGTATGGAGAAGCAGCATGGGCAATGAAAACCTCTGATGAGGATCTGATATTGGAGTGTTCGAGAGAAAGATTCTGCGGAATATTTACGGCCCTTTGCGAGATGACGGGATGATGAGCTGTATGAGCCGTACGACATAGATATAAACTTCGCTGGTTTGGTTATGTTGTAGGAGAAGGTAGACCTTCTCTCAAATAGAAAGACCAGGTGGAAAAGGCCTTGGCTTCACTTGGCATTCCGAATTGGCATCAGTTGAGGCGAGTCCCGATCGGAGTGCTTTATTGAACTCGGTGAAAGTCGCTTAGGCGGTTACAAGAAATTGTTGGTTCTTCTGAACAAAGATGAGATGAGATTTTGTTGGAAGACACATACGAAAAATTTGGTAAGTATTTATTGGATACCAAGACACTTAGGTATTAGTTTATGTGACCTATCACGTGACTTGTCACAGTTTTAGTAGTTGTTTACACTATTGTATTATATCTTAAAAAAAGAAATCATTCATCAAACATATCGCAGCTGTAGGTAGCTATGTACGCACAAAACTGAGAGTGCAAATGATTCAAATTGTATATCGAAAAAAAAATTCATCATCTTATGACGCAAACGAGTTACGAATAGGAGGCATTCAGCACATATGTATGTATGTACGTATGTAGTTATCCAATCAACGTTGGCAGCCAGCATTGGCAGGCTGTGCCAACAGGCATTCTCTTAATTAATTTCCACATTTCCGGTCAGCATGCCTTAAATGTGAGCCAGCTACCAAACAAACAGGCCAAATTACGGCAATGTTGATAGACATCGAGCTGACGGGAACGGTAGCAGCACACAAAAAAAAAAAGAATTATGTATATATATATATATATATGTATATATATAGCAATAACTCACGACGTTTAAAAGTGACCATTTGTGTCAACGACAGCCACTCAACAACAGCAACAGCAATAAACAAAATAGTCTCAATTAAGTAGCAACAACGGCGGAGCGGTTTAGTGAACAGTTGGCATTGTTAACCCAATTGTTGGGACAAGTATCATTGCAAGTTTTTTTTTTGGTTTTGCTACTTTTGTGAGAGCAATTGCTGCCATCATCTATTGCACCATAAATGGCGCAACTATAAATCAACAATTTAATTATAAACAACAGAAGTAATTAAATAATTATAAAATTCTTTAAACAGTAAAAAATTACAAACTGATGCGTAGGTCGGTCATCGCAGTGGCAATGACGATGGATTTTAAAGCTTCTTAGAACGTAAAGCAGCTTAAAAAGGCCAGCGAGTTGCAAATGAGTAATCAAACTACATACATATATAAATGTATTAAATGAGTGATATGAAAATAAATATAACATTGATCTACAATCGGAATGTTTGTATGGGTGATAAAAAAATAACGGATTTTTATTACCTAATCCGATGTAGATATTGCAGGATTAATTTCCTCAGGAGAACTGCTGGGGAATAACAGAGAAAAGGAGGGATTTAGTTTTCATTATTTTAAAATCTAGAAGCGTTTTTTAAACTTGGGTCTCTACGTATATCAGTGATTATTCTGGTCACCTTAATTTTAGTAAATTTGCAGGGCAATTCCGGCAACTATCTTTAAACTCACCACAATCTTACGAAAGCCAAAAGCCTTTCAAATACCCAAAATTTTTCAAAAAAATCTGATTGAAAAGTTTGAAATTTTTGGGGGATTTTGATAAAATTTGTTGAATTTTTATAATTTTTGTACAAACTTTGAAATGTGGATTTATATGGTGTGTGTTATATATTGCGCTAGACTTTTATACAAAAATATTAAACATCGAATAAACAAAGTAATATAGCAAAAACTGGTCAAAGTAAACAGTTTCTATTATTTCTTCCACCACTGTATATATATGTATTTTTCTTTTTAAAGCAATTAAAATTAATAAATAAAACGAAGTAGTCGTTTAAAAAATTTAATAAGATCCTAAAAATTTAATGAAATCAAAAAAGCGTATATTTCTTTTGAAAACAATAAAATCTAAAAGTTAAACTAAAGTGAAATGAAGAAAGCATATTAAACTAAATTTAAAAAGAGAAAAAAAAATAATAAAATGAATTTCTAACTGAAATAAAAAAAAATATATTCTTTTTTACACAATAAAATCGACAAATTAAGAGAAATTTTAATTATTAAAAAGTAAATGAAATGAAAAAATATATATTTATTTAAAAAAGAAAAAAATAAAATAAGTTGCTAAACCTTAAATGAAAAAGAACAATTTTTAAAACGAGTTCCGAAAAATTAAATAAAATTTTAGAAAATATATATCTTTTTTTTAGATAAAAAATCAGAAATATTTAATAAAAAAAAGAAGAAAATTTAGATTAAAAAAGAAAAAAATGTCCGCTGTGCCAGGGACTCTACCTCGGATCTCGCGATTGGCACACCTGGGCTTTGCACACTCGAACACTGCGACTGTTCAATTGACGTGAGCTAAATGATATACGAGTGCTTTCTCTCAAAATAGCTTTTCACCACGAGTGGTGAATGAGAGAGCTTTTTTCTAAGACTTTTGTTCTAGAATAACAAAAGTCTTAGGAACTGTCTTGCTACCTGTCTTTCATTTGTCTTACGGAAGACTTTTCACTATTTTAGCCAGGATCGCCCTGTTATAAGCATTTAAAGAGCAGCAAGAGCAGGAGTAGCGGGTGCATTTCTGCCCTAGCCGATAGAAGAGCTTATCGTTACCCCAACTATCGTTCTTCATCTGAAAGCAGTGGCTATGAAACCGGCGGTCAGGCCAGAAACTATAACAGAGCCCAAACTTTGGAATTGCTTAGTAGAACAAGGACAGGACCGTATTCAGAATCGTAGCAACGTAATAGAAATTTTAGGTCAAGTAATTCTTGATTTCTTCCATTTTTCCAGCCATTTTGGCTTTTAGGCTAGTTGAGTATGCAGCGTTATTCTCTTATTCTTTCAAATCATTTACAAAAAATCTAAGCGTACAAACAAACGTGATTTCCAACAACCGTTTTAAAAGAACGTGATTAAGTTCATAACAGAATAAAAACAAAAAGCCACAGTAGTAGTTTAATTTAGAAAATGATGAAATACAATTGAGGATTTTTTTGTTTTCTTATAACACTAAACATTAACCGCATATCGAAATAGAAATTTTAAGGCAATAAAAACGCAAAGGCATCAGATATAGAATTTTGTATGCATGGAAGTAAATATCGATGAACGCGCGACAAAACGCATTTAAGCAAATTACCTGCAAAAAAAATAATAATGCGGCACGTGCATTAGTCACGCCTGAATATTAAAACAATAGCAATGGCGATTCTTCTATACGGTTTCGCAATATGAAACTTTTAAGAATGCAGGGTAAAATGGAATTGTATGGCCATAAAAATGTAACCACGTACGCTTACAATTACCGGAAAGTAAAAAAATATTTTGTGTGAAACTCGACTTAGAACAAAGCTTAGTACAACTAAATACACTTACAGACTTCATGAGATGATGCAATTCAGCAACCAACAGTCGCCAACGCGAATTTCACAGTCTACCCCATTTAATTAAATATGTACTTTCATCTTAGATTTGTATACAAAATTATTATTTTCCTTGTTAGTTTAGTTACCTGAAAATAAAAAAATGGAAATTAGTATGACAACTGAAAACGGTGTAAAAACAAACGAGTAAGTATTTAAAAGTATTCCTTAAACTATTGGATACGCAAGCAAAAACTTCGTGGACCCACGTAAGTACCTATAAAATTAAATTAAAAAAAATCTACGCCAAGAAGGAATAGCAGCCAAACACAATTTTCAATTTTTTTCCAGTCAAAAGCCAAGTTTTTAAAGTTGGCTACATAAAGTATTTGCCTGAGAGGATCCCTAGTAAAATTTTCCGAAGAATAAGTTTCTACAAAACATCTAACAAACTTCCAAATCTGCTTTTTGAGGGGTTTCTTGAAGTAGGGGTCAAAACTCCTCTTTTAGGCGGGAGCTAATGGGTGAGAATGTTTTACGAAAATATTTACCACGCAATTTTACTATACACGTCTTAGCCTTTAATTTCGCTAAGACATTTATTTTAACCATTTTTCCACTTTTTTGAAAACTAAGTAGGGATATAAAAACTTTAGTAGGCCATAAAAGAAAAATACTTGCTAACTTTTGCAAATACATCGAGTGTTTTATTACTGGATTGGTATTCTTTCAGAAAATGGTAACAAAGTCCGGGCTGGTTTCGGCTGTCGCATAGTGTTATTTAATGTATAAACCATGATAAAAACATTAGAAGGTAAGATCATTCTCTCAATTCGTCGGCCATGATTTTTTTTCTGACGTTTGCAAGCATTTTAAAATCATATAAAATTGAAAACAAAAAAATTTAATTTTTCACAATTGTTGTTGTTTGAGATTAAAAATGAGAATGTGTGTGTGAGCTTGAGTTCGAATTTTAAAATTATATTGTTGGCAAACGTCAGACTGCCTCTCAATGATTTTACCTTCTAATGTTTTTATCATGGTATAAACCATATAAATCAAAGTCACAAACTTAACCAATTTGTCATAAAAATTTCTAACTTTTTAATCAGAATTAACAAACTTTTTTTTTTGGTGTTTAGTTTCATAGCCATTCAAATTCAGAGTAATAACGTACAAGTTTTACGTAGCTAAAAATGTCCGTTGATTAAGAATTTTTTTTTTATACTGTGTTGCGCATTTCCTTTCATACAAAATTATATTTTGCTGGTGCGTTATAAAACACAAATTCATGAAAAACATTCCAATATTACATTAGAACAAGACTGTTAGTATACTTCGTCGTTTACAGTACAAAACCGCGTATTGTGGTTCTGCAAAACCTCGTAACTGACATTTGTGCTAAAAAAAATATTTTTGCCCACCGGAAGCTCTTGGCATCTCATACCCTTATCATTTCATACTAAAATATCGATATTTAGATATACAAAGAAGAGATAATTAGGGATAAAAGAGAAAACCGTTTTGAAATAATAGAGGTTTCACCCTCTCCAGTAAAATTTGCGCAACCGCACAAACGAGGATTTGCATTATTTTGAAACGCGGTTTTGTACTTTAAACGACGAGATATATGTAAGTACACAAACGAGTAAAACACGATGAATTCAAAACTCGATTCACGAACCCCTGGGAGAGTAATCATGGAACTACATTTATCAGGACATAAAAAATCGCGACCCGCTTAAGTCATTTAAAATATTCTCATTTTCGTTGTTGGTGTTTCCGACAGGGTAGGAGTGTGATGTAATGTCGAACGCCGAAACCGGTTTGTCTCCAAACCAAATTTGACGAGGGATGACGGAAAATCGTTCCACATTACATCATTTAAAATACATACATTAGAATACATACAGAGGAACGCGAAAATAGTAACTATGTTTCCAATGAGACTCTGTTCCAATTACAGCCACTACATAATCCTAAAGATAATGAAATCTGCGCAGCTTTAATGCTCAATATTCCCTGAGCTACAAAAAGTATTAAAAGGTTCCAAAGTATTTCTACCGTCACGTCACGTGCGGCCGGATTGCAAAAGTGCGGCCAAAATTCGAGAGAATTTAGTTTCTAGATAGGCCCTTTTTGACATTGACTTGGCTAAAGGGATCACCTAAGAAGCGAAAACTGTTCACTGTAACGACTTGTACCCTAAGTTCTCTCTTTATATTCATTTGTAGTGTGACCTCCTCTCACACATTATTATGGTAATAAAAAGCGAAAAGTTATTGACGTATAAAAGTAGTCAGAGAATAGAAAATCAAAAAAAAAACCGAAAGGAAAAGGAATCAACGTGATTTTTGGTTAATAGTAACAATGCCTTGGTTGATATTTTCAACAATGATTTGGTAATATTAACCACACTTTTGTTTACATTAACCAAATTTTTGGTTGTCGATTTTTTCGTTTGAATACGCTAATATTCTGCACTTCACAGATGCTTTTTTCATAATTCGGAGATACAAAACAAAAGTTTTTTTCATTATCACTTTAGCATGTTGCCTCTGACAGGAAGAAACGATTCTTCTGAAAGTTAGCAAAAAACAGCAAGCATCTCTGCACACGCACCCACAACCGTTCTGCAAATGTATTCTCAAATGTTGGACTTGAATTGATTTTCTTCGTCGTTTGGTTTGGTTCTGCACTTCACAGATGCTTTTTCGTAATTAAGAAAAACCAAAAACAGAAAAAAATAAAAATGATGCCACTGACCGCATTCGTACTCGAACCTGCCTGAAGAAAACAAATAACAGCAAGCACCTCTACACGTTCAGCTACAGCCAGGCATACGAATTTGTTTTCAAATGTTCAACTTGAATCACATTTCTCATTTTTGAAAGTATAAACTAAAAATGTACACAGAGCTTTTATTTACCTTTCAGTAAAAGCTGGAGCAAATGTTTGTTATAATTTGTTTAAAAAACCTAAAGTCTCCCTTGCCCATATGATTATCATGTGCTAAGAAACAGTTTTTCGTATTTTCTGACTAACGTGTAATTTTATATTGTGTCACTTTTGAAGAACGTATGCGATATGTGTGTCTCAAAATGCAATTCACCGATCTGTACCAAATTTGGAATATTTTCCCTCTGCTAAAGAAACTCACTACGTTCACTAACAACACCAATACTTCAAGAAATCCCGAAGCTAGCGTCTAAGAACAATTATTTTCTTTAAGTGTCACTTTTAGAAAATTGTGTCCCAGCTTTTTAACCCAACAGTGATTAAGAACACGTCCCATCCAAATATTAAAGTGAGCGCAACAATGCAAGCATGCAAGTAAACACGACTGCGCATGCGTGCTACATTAACGAAAATGCTTCGATTACGCTTGAACGCAAGCGTTAAAAACCATTTAAAGTTTGTATGCATTTCGTGAGCATACAAATGCACTAAAGCTGACCACTTTTTAATAGGTTAATAATTTGTTTAAAAATCAACAAAAAGTCACGTTTTAACTTATTCTTAATTGAATTTATGCTCTAAATATAAAGTTACCTGCATCGAATGCAATAGAAACGCATGCAATGGCAACGACAACCTTAAGGCAACTTAGATATTAAAATTTTTACAGAGAGTAAATCTTCAAACCCTTTAGCAACAATTCAAATTGCACAAAGAATTCGTTGAATTAGCATTCAAGTATTTAGTGTCGGAAATTAGTTGTTGCAGATTTAAAAAGTTTTCTTTCTCAAAAATTGATTGTATTTAGACATTTTTTATGTATGTATGTATTTCATGAAATTGATTGTCAGTTAACAAACAGGTTTTCTAATTATGCAATTACGCGCTTGAATTCCTCTGCATATTATTACAAAATTAAAGTCAATGAGCGTAAAACATATTTAAATGTTCGCTTGCATGCCGTATTAACATAGTTAGTACCGATTCGAATCGAAACAAGTTCTAGCAGAAACTGTAGCAAAGCGGTATGAATGAAACAACGATGTCGTGAGAGATTTATGGAAGACATAAAATGCGAGATTAGGTATAGACACAAAAGCGAGTACATACTTTTATTGGCATCTATTGCCGTTTAATTAAAGTCATTCATGTCTACGATGCATTTAATTCTTTTAAACGAATATTGAAAGCATTAAGCAGTCAGTTAATACATATTTACAGACCCACTCCCACCAGATGACAACAATCGCCGAAATGACTAATGTCATAAATTAGGCGGTAAAAAATATGCCGCAAAAATTTGATTATATGCAAAAATATATTGAAATTTTTTGTGCATTTCTTAACGCGCAAAATCTAGTTTTAGAAGCATATTTTTAGGCGAAGTAGTAGTGACAGGATTTGTAATCTCTAGGGACATAGGCAGCATGAGAACCGAGTGTTTTTTTCTATGCTTAACGCTTAATTGCAAATAGGAGTGCCAGTTACTGTCGAAATTCGTCAGTTTTTCTGGTTTTTTAAGATACTTGGAGGGGTTTTCTAAATTAGGACGTCGCACAGTGTTTCGACTATATGGAGGCAGATAGAACAAAGTCATGGTGAAAGTCGATTAAAAAAAAAACCGGTTGGACTTAGAGGGAAACGTAAAAGTCGCAAATACCACATTTCACATTATTTCCTCACCCCCCTTCTTCACGAACGATTCATTTCCAAAGAAATACGGGAATCGGCGCGATACCGAGTAATCAGTTAAGTTGCATTTGGCGATTAATGCCAAAAGAAAATGTTTATTTTTCAACTGTATCAATTATCTAAATGTCGTGGAATATTCAGGTGAAGGTATTTATCGTTTATTTGGTACTTTCCTACTTTCTTACCAAAAAATTTACTTTGAAATGTAGATGCTAAAGATTATTAGTAAAAGAAAGTGTGAGTACCGGTCCGTCAGGTCTTGAAATTAGACAAATGTTTTAGAGATTTTATGTAGTTTTAGAATGTATAATTTGATCTTTGCGCGCGACTTTGCAAATATATGTAATTTTTGATTTTCTTAATGTTTGATTTTCAACCTCTTTTTGCATAATTTCGCGAACAGAATTCTTCGAACGATAAAAAGATCGCACCAAACATTGGGAAAAAAAGCGAGTATTTACACCTAAGTTATTTTATATTGTTTGTTGTTTTGTTTCTGTTTGTTTGTTTTCTGAGAGTGAACCGCAGGAAAAAAAATTAACTAAAATTCCATCACACTTAACAAGTGGGCCCACATTTTTTTTGAGTCTTGGACGTTATAGTGATCCAATCTTCCCCATATTTTATATTTAGGTTTTTCTAATAAAAGAGAGAGCGCACAAACTAAATTTCATAGAAATCGGATAAAATTTAATGTTTCCGCCCACAAGAGTAGAAGGCGTGGTAATTATTCCATCTTTACCAAATTTCATAATTCTATTTCTAAGTAAAACTAGAGCACATGTCAAGTTTCAGTGAAATTGGTGCAGGTTTACTATTATTTCCACCTGCCTCCATATAGTCGAAACACTGTGCGTCGTTTAGCTTATAAGGTTAAAAATTACTTATCGGAAAATCTCCGGCTTTGGAATGAAAACGTGACTTAATTTTTTTATATCTTTGAAGGCCTTTGGTGGGAATTGGAACTGACCCGATACATAACATAATTTGATAAATATCACAAAATTAGATAACTAGACTAATTTCGATAAATATATGAAAAAACAAGTAAGAAAGTCTAAGTTCAGGCGGAGCCGAACATTAAATACCCGGCGCAAGTATTAAATATATGTTCTTTCACCTTTCCGAAACCTACGGCTAGATGGTAAGCCGGGGTGTATCAATTTTGAGTAAATTAGCGCCCTTAAATTTCGAAATATTGCAGTTTCAAGCATTTCTGAAATATACCGTTACATGAAAAGCGCCCGTAATTTTAGTCCGATTTCAATAATTTTCAAAGTTTTGCTTCTATGTGGCAAGCACAATAACCACACCCAGTTTGGTACAAATTGGTAGAACGGTTACCGATATACATATATGTGATTATAAGTGGGCGGTGCCACGCACATTTTCCAAAATTTTACCATACACGTATTTCTTGGTAAAGAATTGTTGCAAGCATCAATTTTGAATAAATTAGCTTTAATATTTACTGATTTATCGAAGATTTTGTATTTCTCTAAATTACCATTATATGGGATGTGGACGTGGTTATTGTCCGATTTTAAAAATTTTCGACGATTTGGTATGCTGTACCAAGGCCAAGAACTGTGCGAAGTTTGGAAGAAATTGGTGCAGCGGTTACCAAGATATACACATGTAACCCTAAGTGGGCGTGGCTATGCCCATTTTCCAAAAATTTATAATACTCTTATTTTTCGTCTAAAAATTGTTGTAAATATCAATTTTGAGTGAATTATCTTCAGTAGTTACTAAAATATCGCAGTTTTCGTATTTCTGGAAATTACCGTTATATGGGAAGTGGGCGTGGTTACAGTCCGATTTTGCCCATTTTCAATATCAACCTACCTTGGATTAATGGAAACCTACATACCAAATTTCGTTGAGATATCTCAATTTTTGCTCGAGTTATTGTGTACACGGACGGACGGACAGACGGACGGACAGACAGATATGGCTTAATCGACTTCTCTATTCATTCTGAGCATTTATGTATACATTTGTCTATATCTATCTCGATTCGTTTTGGCTGTTACAAACAACCGTTATGTGAACAAAATTAATATACCCTTGTGCACAAGTGCGCTCGGGTATAATAAAGGGAAGTATTCCGCTATAGATAGATGTTAGCGAAATTTCATATTTTGCTTGTATAAATAAATAACAGACAATTTCTTGGATAATGATGAAATTTTTGAACACCCTTTCTAGAGACTTGAGTAATCAACTTGTTCCACTAAACTATCTTTAGTTTATGTTTTTTCATAGTTCGCGCATCTCTACTTATTTTGTTTTGAATAGATACCGTGTATTTTTCGATTTGACGTAAATAGGACATATTTTTAAATTGATGAGTTCCAGAACTTCATTCATATCTTTGGCTTCAAACCGATTTAAAGTTACATGTGAATAATTAATTTTCTTTAAAACCAACCAAAATTTTACTGAAGGTCTAAAGTAAATGATACAATGGCTTAACACTTTATGCAAGCGCTCCTTCCAGCATATTTCTGGGGTCATATGGCCCTTTGCGGAGTCTGATCGAGTTTTAACAAGACTGTATCGATTCTCTCGTCATTTCATATCCCTTTGACAACTGTGTCAACTTCTATAAATTTAATTTTAAGAGGATATCACACTGTTTCTTTTTAGCTTAAAACTTTTAACGTGGGAGTTAACCGAAGTCAAGTTTTAAACATGTTTTTTTAGTCATTACTAAAAAATACCACATTTGGGGTAAAGTAAACGGATGCGATTTTTGTTATCAAATTTATTTAATCTAACAGAAATGTATATATTATAACTTGATAAGGTTTAAGTCTTGCCATAGCTTCCATTCGCTGAACTGTGGATAATCGTTTTCCAATTCTTTCGCGCGATCTTCTTCTGATAAGCCGATTTTTTTTATAATTGAGGTAAAGAGCCTTATCCTTAAGCTGGTGCGAAATGATTTTTTTGATGATTAGCTTACTCTGTTAGTTTAAGCAGAAGGAATCCATTCCTTGATTTTTGGAGGAAAATTAGAATTTTTTGGTATATTTAATTTTAATTTGATTTTTGATCTCGAGGATGTCGGATTTTCAACGAATTTGTTCAACATTATTTTTTGAGCAGCCACTTCCAACACAAAAGCCAGTACTATGAAATTTAAACCTCATAATGGTAGGTCTATTGTCTAACGATCTGCATTGCAACTTTTTAATACATTGAAACAATTGCTGTACAGGAATTGCTGGAACGCGTACCGATTTTGAGTGATTGGGAAGGCGCATGCGAATGGCTCGTACTTCTACTCGGAGGCAGACTTGCCCTTTATGAATGGCGTCTATGAGTGTCAGGAGGTTTCTCCTCCATCCCTCTAATTGAAGTTATTCTACATTTTCAGTATAGCAGTATAATGTCTGTTGGAACCAAACGTATTCAATTCTACCTGGTTGCCAACGAGTATAGTAACGGTCCTTAACAGAGACTTACTATTCCGTATGAGACAAGTCGCCTTTTCTATGGCAAAGATCTCCGCCTAAAAGACACTGCACTTATCAGGTGGGCGATATGATTACCTTATCTGTTTGGATTACAAACCCGAGCCGTATACTTTTTTCAACCTTGAGCTATAAGTTTAGATAAAAATACCACCATTGATCGACCGCCTTACAAATCTGCACTGGTTGGAAAATTTCTGGTAACCTTAAGACTGAAACCCCAGCATTATGTGAGGTAATCAGTTTCGACCTCTAAGTAGGCATTGATTCCGTTATGCCGTCCACTATCAATTACATTCAAGACCGCTACGTACCCGTAATTCGTATGCTTTCACAATTTTGAATCCCTTAATCTAATGGCCTCTCTTTCAGTTGCGCATCCCAGTCAGAAAATAAAATCCGAAAACCGATCCGAAAAGGGAAAAAAGTGGATGAAGTGCGGGTTTTTGTCCATTTACAGATTTCATGTTCGGATACTTTGATGATCCGTTTTCCCACTTAAGTGTGCGGCAGAAACGTATGTACAGACAACGTTTCCGGATACGAAAATGAATGATAACTGTATTCGTTTTCTATTCGTTTCCGGATACGGAAAATTGTACTAGACTGCACTGTCGGCAAAATTTACGTTTCTTTGCCGGCTGGGATGCTAAGAATTATTGGGGGGCTTCAAACCAAACAATGATTCCTCGTTGCGAATTTAAAACGATTCCAAATCAGAGAGTAGTAAGATTTCGTGTAATCCTAACAGCAAAACTGGCTCTCTGTACATAGCATCGCTACCATGTCAAACTATCGAATGTGAAACGTTCCCACGACAGTCGGGCTTCCGTAACCGGAACGACCCAGATTTATATCTGGCCAAGGACTTTGGACTCTTTGGGGAATTTGTATTCTGTTTCAACAACAACATCGAATGTGAAAATGGGTACTTTTCAGGAGAGCAAAAAAAGGTAACAATTGCACTTGCTATGCCATATTGTAAGTATGAATAGCGACGCTCCAGTGAAAAGATCCCTTGTCTCGGCACCCACCCACGACCAAAATGGAAGGACCCAGTGCAGAAGGAACTGTCTGCACTGGGGATGAACAACTGGCGCAAATTTGCAAAAGAGACGGGCAATTGGAGAAGTTTTTTTTATGTCGGCCCAAACCGGCAAAACGGAGTAAGAATATATGCAACAACTTTAGACTGGCTTTCAAGGGATACGACTTCAATCGGAAACGCTTTCATGAAACGAATAATAATACCAACAAAAGTAGGAAAAAAGGAATAGAGAATGATTACTTGCCATGAACTATGTATTTTATGTATATATTAATGTTAACAAATTAAGACCGAGTGAGGGGGGTATTTGAGAATCGTCTGCTTCAATAAACATGTATTTTATCTTTATTCAGGTCTAGTTTACTCACTAAGGATTCTAATCAAAACATTTCCGAACACACAAACCAACAGTCAGTTAGGGGAGCTTTCGTCAAGCTTCATTCAACGTGACACTGAAATATAATGCGATAATGCCCACTAATTATTTAATACTCATTTTAATGTAAATTATTAAGCAGCCTCGAATAGCGTAACCAAAAATAAATGACTGTTGGACTATAACTGTATACGAATGTGTACTAGGATGATTCAAAATAAGTAAAGTCGGAATTTCAATGCTCTCACCCCTTAGGATTGTTTTATATCGCAGATAATATACCCCGCTTTTTAATACTAAAGCTTTTTTAGTTATCCGCCCATTGCGTTTTCTGTCATTTCTTAGGGGTTTTGGTGGACCTATAAAATATAGTTACTATGAAAAAATGGTTAAATAAATAATTAGATATTATTATTGCAAATCTCCTGAAGATAACCAGAGTTTTCCGATCGAAAAATATTGATTTTCAAGAATTCTATACCATTTCTATGAAAAGTGTTTTTCCCCCATATAAAATACATGGAAAAGTTTTGAACGCTTTGAGCGACCTCTAAATATTTTTTGATTTCAAAATAAGAATAGAGGGGTATTTTTTTCGATATAAAACAATCCTAAGGGGTGAGGGCATTAAAATTCCGATTATACTTTTTCGCGTGCATTTTTGGACCACCCTAGTGTGTGCTCACCCACCAATTGTTAAGTTCATGGGCCTTGACCTTTTTCGTGTAAGCAAACAAGCGACTATAGAAGACGAATAACTGACAGTTATGTTAATGCGACCGCGCTTCAATTTAAGTTAGTGTAAAAGTTACCAAAAACGCCGAGTTGAAATAGTCAACAAAAAAGCACGTGAGAGCAGCAAAAATGAGCGTAAATAATAAACAATAATGACAACAGATGTCGAACAGAGCATTAGTCAAATCAAACGACCCACCCGCACGAACGAGTGAATAAAAGACGAAATAGCTTGCCGGCCGCTTGAAACCCGTTCACGTACCCGTATCTTACGCACCTAAAGCTCGCACGAAAATGTTGTGTGAGTTCTGTTGGTATTCAAATAGTTTAAGATCTGCTAATTCTCAGTGGTTGTTGACATTCGCCGCAGGCAAAGGGGGTTTTTGCTATTTTTTATCAGTACATAAGTATGTATGTGCTTATATATTTATTTATATGGTTATTTAATACTAGCGTGGTTTTCAAGTCAGTTGCATTGTCGTTGGCTTAAGCAGTATTAATCAGAAAACTTAAAAAAAAGTAATGCGCAATTGAGGGAGGGTTCAATTGTTTAGTTTGACGAGTGATTCGTTCAGGTAAATCGCTGCCCCTGTGCTATCATTATTGTGAGTTACATGAATTCCCTTCATATTTGATGGATCAATGGAGTTTATGTTCCATTTTTACGTGGAAAATAGTATTTACGTACTAATAAAACAGTTATGAGAAAACGCGTGCAGCTGCGCAAATACAATGTAATAAAAGGGTGTCGCGTTTCGAAGGGGAAAAGTAGGCTTGGTCATTTTAATGCAATGGTCAGAGAAAACAAAATGCACTAATGGTTTAAAAATGTCAGACTCTAGAAGGCTTTTAGAAAAAAAAGTTATCGCTAGTTGTGCGTTTTTTTTCTATTTCAATTTTAACAAAAAGGACCACTAGGTAGCGCCATGATGCAAAAAAAAAAACATGGAATGAACATGAATCAAGAACTGCAAAGAATTTTTCTAAATAATTAGGGGATTCACAAGACGTGTTACCCGTTGCAAAATCTTAAGCTTAAAATTTTTAGGGTTTAGAGGATTTCTAACTACACCGAAATGTTTTTGAACTGATAAAAAATATATAATTAGCCCCTCCTAAAATCATTTCGACCGTTATTTTACACTAAAAAAAATTTAAGCTTACGATTTTGCGACGGTTAACCCTTGTGAATCCCCTAAATAGTTCTTCATGTTTTTTGCACCTAAGTTAGAAACGACTGGCGGGCTTTGTTGAACTCGGCCAAAAACGCTAATATATTAGCAAAATTTATTTGCTGATTTTGTTGTGTAAGAAATCTGGCAACGTTATACATTATGTTTATTGGAAATTCAGAATAGCAGATTTAAGTTGTGTTGTTCCTGAACCATGCTTAAAGTTTCCGAACCACAGAACCCAATAAAGCCAATTTTTGGAGTGGTCAACATCCCGGCTTGAAATAAGCATCTAAATATTAAAAAAAAAAATGTGAATATGTTAACAATAATGACAACTTTTTTATGAACTTTTTATTAAAACCTGAATAATCCAGCCGCAGCCTAAATAAGGTAGCATGAAAATGTTTCAATGTAGGCTGTTGGAAGTATCTCTTATGGACAAATCTTTAATGGAGTTGGCTTAAAACAGTGAATGCTGACGTTTGTATTTCGGAACGAATTTTCGTGATCCCTTGTCAAAATCTGCATCAAAGTTTTTATTAACTCCCTTGATGGGTCTAAGTTAATGAGATTTTTTTAATAATATTCAGCGACTTTTGATCTTTTTTGGTGAAAATTGAAATGACTCCGTCATCTCTTAGTCGACTTTCATTTGCCAGGTACCCCTGAAAAAACGAGATTTCAATCTACTATTGTCTGTAATTAAATGTGTGGCAAATAGACTTAAAAAATATTTATTGAAAATCAATTCTAAGCAAATACATATTGGCCCTCTGTATCTACGTATGATCTTTTGACATTGTTCAGGTAGCTTCATCGGTGTAGAACTTCTACGGTTTATAGCGATAAATTTGGCTAAGCGATTTTCAGCGGCTTTTCGGTGGGCCATTTTTTTCATCAAGAGAGTTTTGTAGACACCGAAACAAATGGAAGTCAACAAATGGATGAATTGAAACTTTCCAACCAAGTCCTTCAAACGTTCGAGTTGTCCCCAGTAGAGGACCGAATTGATCGTTGGGCCACGCAACCTCATTCGCCGTCAATCCAGGCTTCGAAGTCGTTTGTGGAGGGCGATAGAGAGGTAGATACTAATATGAGGTGTGCACCGCGACCTGATGATCTATTGTGCCCTCTCCTCTTCACAACACTTCATCTAAGCCCAGGTCCCTCAGAAAGTTCAAAAACGACTTCGGAGGTAGGGAGTGGATGTGCTCAAGATGTGGCCTTACTTGCTTAAGTTGCCTTGTTTTGTATCCAATCCCTTTTTCGTAGCCCGTACGGATTCGCTTCAAAAATGGTTGGATTTTAATGCAGCATTTCACTGATGGTTGATGAAATTTCTTTGCGTTATTTCATGTATCGCCCAAACATCGAACTTTTTTGAGTAGCCTGCTCGTTTTAAGTGATTCCAAACTGCCATGTCTTCGCTATCTCCTGACAGCTTGTATGCCAGTTTTGCTCAATCGTGTGCTTTATTTCATCGACTTTTCCAGTGACTGAACGACCAAAGAGAGGTGCATTTTTGACATCAAAATTTGCGCAACGGAATCGAGCAAAACACTTCTGGGTGCCGTTCTCAAAAATTGTTCCAGCAAAATTCATTTGTAGAGCTGAAATGAAGTTACCTGGTAACAGAATTTATTGAATTTTCCGTTGAATTACCAAAAAAAATATGTATTGCCACATATTTAATATGTAGGTAGGCATTTATGTACATACACAGCGTGTACGAGCAGCTAATATAAAGTACAAAATAGTAATAAAAAACATTAAAAATGCATTCCATTGTCATGGCAACAAAAGCATAGCCTGAGTGCTTGTTTATTTTTCCACACCTCTCTTCAGGCCACCCTTAAAAGTTTTCTTGCACTTTGTATAGTAAAAAAATTTTACATTTTTTTCTTCCCTTTTTTTTTTGAAAATTGCCTTTGATTGGTTTTTGACACGCCAATGTAAATAATTGTGAGGTCGTGCAACTGAATGAGTGCGTTTGAAGCCGATAGTTCGGCTAGCTAGTTGATCGACGTTTATTTCCACTGTATGGGGGTGTCATGGCGAGTTGCATTTGCCTTACACGTAGCTGTAGTAGCCGTGTGTCATGCCGGAAACGTTTTAATATACGTTTCCTAACCGCAAAAAAAGGGGCAAAGTTGTGAATTGCAAGCGACTATGCTACAAATCGGTTGTTTATGAAAATTGTTTATGAAAATTGTATAATTGTATATCAAAGTTAATAAATGCTTAAATGTTGGTAGATACGTATTTTCTATTAAACTTTTGGAATAATTGTCGTAATTGCGAAAGTTAGCGAAAATAGAAAGGAAATGGTAATAAGGAGATAAATCTCGCAGATAAAGTTGGTAGTGTTGTATATATTAAGAATCAGGGTATTTCCTTTAGCTTTAATTTTCTGGACTACTGCAGCGTCTCTCACAAGAGTCGATAACCTTCATGGTAGCAACTAAATTCCAAAAATCTCTAAACCTGACGACGGAGTCATTTTATGCCTATATGTTTCAGAACATTATGGCAAGTAGACAAATAAGTAAATGAAGCTTCGCCTACGATGTCCATGCATAAATTTGGTACGTCCTAAAAACTAATACGGCTATGCCGAGTGGCGTTGAAAACAACCTTATCCAAATTGGGAAGAACCTCGTAATTTCGCGATTCCATCATCACAATCGAATTCAATGGTCTCAAAAACGTTTTTACAATCTTTAAAATCTGAAATTCAAGTAGTGAAGAGTTGGGGCATAATATACCTACCGGTCGTAGTGCCTTACCCAACCAACTAACTAATAACTAGTGAAGGGTTTTTAGCACAAGCAATAACGCCGGTCTATGTAGTCGAGATCCCTTTGTCCCCAGATCCCCAGAAACCTGGACAATGTCGAACAAAGATTATAAGGCTTTTGGGGGCTTTCGGGAGAATTATTCTAAGCAAGATTTATGGCCCTGTTCGCGTGAGCGTAGGGCACCCAAGAACTGATGAACTTAACGAAGTTTATAAGATTCAACGATTGCGCTATCTTAGGCTTGTCGTACGTATACCTTCATGACGATGCTCTGGGGAATAGATTATGAAAAATTACGCCCACGAATACAAGAGAGTGGCGAAGTATGATAGGGCCTGTCTACTACTCCAAATGAGACAGGCAATTAGTGCAATATGAAAAGAAAGAGATTTGTAAAATAACAATGCAATTGTTGCCTTCACGCGCACAATCAACCTACTAAGCTTTAGCAACCAAAAAATAAACATGGTAGCCTCTGTGAATGCTCGTCATCCGCGAGTATGTAGTATCTCATGACTTCTGTAGAAGCTTTCAATACGAGAAAGGGAAGAAAACAATATCTACTACACCTTGTGTGTCAGTGTACTGAGTTTTTCAAAGAGCGCAAACTGGTTTTAGGGGAGATCGGGGGTACATTTTCTTCACGCGGCATCACAACGGACCTTGAATCCATCGGTTATATAATTATTGATTGAAGTTCAGTATTGAAATGTATTTTTGGATGATTGCGAATCTACCCAGGCCTTTTTTACAGGACCAGTACGCTAGCTGACCCACTTTTTCAAATACTGAAAAAAATCAGTTATAGTTCTTTCTTCGTCATTTATAGGGTGACCACATCCAATTTTGGACTGCTCCCAGCGCAAATATTACCTTCTGCTCCAAGCTCAGACTCACCTCTGTAGCCCAACTAGTGATCATTTCCAGCAACTCCATATGCCATTTTTACTAGTTGTCATGAATCATGAGTCAGTAGCTAGTGCTGCGTACAAAAAATAACTAACCACAAAAATGGCAACGAAGCTTCCACTGAATCACATCAGAGACAGGCTCAGAAAAGGCTAGACTTCGAAAATATAATCATACACGCGGAATAAACAAAAGTACATACATACATACATACTACATACATATGCCTGTAAATGGAAAGATCTGTGCTTATCACCGTTTGCCTTATTTGAAGTGCGGATATGTCATTTCAAATCGAATGTGAATGAGCATACATTTTTTGCCTGAAACGGATGACGCACCAACGTGCTGCAATGAGCAAAATGGCGAGAAAAACATTTACATGCATATGTACATATGTATGTATGTGAATAAAAATTGTAAATAAAAAATTAAATATAAATGCTTGAAAGCAATGTGCTTGTATTGCCAGCCACAATTTTTTTTTTTGTTTTTTTTTAAGAAAACAGCGTAGGGGTATTTGGGTTTTTTTTAGGTTTTTTCAGCATTTCAGTATCATCCGCATGCATTTGTTTGTTCTTTACGTTTGAATTTCAGACACTCACTTAAACACATTTTTCTGACAGAGTAATTACTCTTAAGCAAAAAAAAAATAAAAATATTTCAAAATTCACGGCCGCTTAAAACTTAGATTTATTTTACTAAAATTTCGTAAAAATTCCTATTAAAAAGCTTAAAAATTCGATGAAAATTGTTGAGTTTTTTTAAATTCTATATAAAGTTTGATTAATATTGTTTCGATTAAAACATGAACAATATTTTTATAAAAAAAAATAACAAAAAAAAATTTTTATTTAGAGTTTGTCCACCTACTTTTTCCATTCAACCATTCCATAAGACTTAAAAGCATTTTATACAGGTATAGGTATCTTTTTTTAACCGATTTATAGCAAAATTTAGGTTTAGGACAGCCAGCAAAAAAATTCTTAAAAATTAACGCGAATTTTTAGACATCTGAACTTTGCATATTATTATATTTAGTGGGCTATAAAACTGCGTACCTGAATTCTCTTTAGAAATTCGTAATAAAAAGTTCGCGATTTTGCTGAAACTTTGAAGATTTTTCTTAATTTTTGCACACAGTATCATTCTTGGACTTAAATGGAGTTTGCTAAAATATAAGACATATTTTAATACAAAATTAACAAAAAAATTTTAGCATGTGCGAATATTAACAAAAAAAGAGCCGTACGCTCAATTTTGGGATTACCCGTATGTTTATACAGGTACAAATGTACAAATGTAAAACTTTTATTTATATTTATTTTACGGTTTCATATGCAAACGCCAATACAACCAATAACTGTTGTTATAGCAACTCGTCGCCATAACAAATATTTAGGTAGCAAAAACCGCACAAAAATAACCAATGTGTATGAACAACCAACAAGCACACACAAGAAATACATGCATACATAGGTATGTAGCTGGTGTATTAATTTGCGAAAATCACATAATATTACAGAATAAAAAACTGGCTGCAAAGTGCTCAAAATGCTAGGGTTGAATTCAGTAACTACAACGTATTGACGCATAGTGATGAGGGTTTCCCTACATTTATGTGCCTAAAAAAACCGCAGCAAAACAACATGAATTGATAAAATTCACTATCAGTACCTACAAAATCGATAAGCTATTGATATTTTTTGAATAGCGATTGCAAAACTTATTTATTTCTATGTTTTGGTGGATAGAATTAGGTTATTCAACCAATTTGTGGTTATTCTCGGTTTTTGTTATTATTTATTTTTATCTCTGATAGGGAATTGGGTCGCGATAAGAACAAAAAAATACTTTTCTTTTTGGTTGTTGTTGTTTTCGATAGGGTGGGTGTATGACATGTTTTGAAATCAATTGCGGTCATCCCTTATTAAATATGTTTTGGCACAATAATTACTCAAAACTTGTCGCAATAATAGCGATAAATTAAATTGACCTGCTATACAAACCTGCTATACATTTTTATTTCATCAATATCGTACGCTAGGTAAATACAGATTTTATGAATATCTCGAAAACAGCGCTAACTAGCGGATTCATTCTTCATAAAGTATTTATCGTCGTCGTTCCTTAGTTGGAATCCGCCTCTCAAAAATGTTGTTGCACTGTGTAATGTAGAAACATTTTTTAAAGCAACTGTAAGATTAGGTGGCATCAATTTGAAATCCATCATAACTGCCGGAGCAAATTTAGTGTGAAAGCTTTCTTGCACTGACTTCAACACAAAAAACGCGGATTATAAAAAGCCTACTTAAAACTATACATTCTTGAGTGACTTAATCTAAATCTTTAATCTTGTAAGCACATGTATACAACACAAAAGCTAGGGTTTATCAACAGATACCTTCGATGCATCGGCATAACAGAAGAAAAAAAAATACAGAGTTAAGTGAAAGCAGATACAAAACTCATTAGATTTAAGCCGGTGTGGGTTAGGCATCATTCAAATTGAGAAAATTGAAAAGAGATTTCGTGAGAAAATACCCGATCGTATCAATGTCAAGCGTCACTTATGAATATTTACACAAAAATCTGATTAGTAGAGGTGCATATGTAAATTCAATTTAAATCCTAAAGCGCAATTAATTTGATGCATTAGAACATACTTATATAAACACAGACAACCCACAACACAATAGTAGTCGTACAATAAGAGCAACTGCAACAAAATAGCAGTTAAATAAATTGTTTATTTGCTTGTTATGCAGTCAGTGTCGTTTCAATTGGCACACCTTTGTAAATGTCAGCATTTAAAGCGGCAATGCTTTACTAGGGGCTTTAGAAAAAGATGTTTGTGCGGCAAAAGGAGCGAAGAGAATTCATAAAGCAAAGGCGTAATACGTAAATTCGTAAACGGACGCCCGACAACATCGATCATACACAGTTGGACGCGGTATGTACTTGCATACAAACATACTAAGATATTTTCAAAAGTCAAAAAGTACTGGTATATGCACATATTTTTAAGTACAAAGCCTGTATATTGGCAACTGCTGTTGATTTTGGCTGCAACTTAGCTTGGTTTGATTCCTAAGCCGGCTACCTTGTCGTTCATTCAATGGTAGCGTATTGAGCGACTCTTTGTAGAACAACGACCAAATTTATTGTCAGCCAATTTATGTAGGTATGTATCTAGTTTTATTTATAATAGTGGAATTCGCGCTTCTGTATATTCATTGTATCTTGCGTAAGTGTAACTGGAAGAGCGTGTGATTGTTGTTGCAAGTGTATTTATTGTACCACTAGCAACAACAAATCGCACGGTAATCCCAAGATACAACGAATACACAAAAGCGCGAATTCCACTAATTTTATTACATGTGCATACATATGTACATACATCCATATGTGCACTAAGTACACACTGGCATTCCAAAATCAATAACTGGTTTTGCTGTGCACAAAAACAAATCTAATAAACATTAACCACAACAAAAGCCAATTTTAAAAGCACAGCAGCGCAGCTACAGCGGCAAATAATGAACAAATATATGGATATTGAATAAACAACTCAATATTTGTAATTGAAAGAATTCGCAATGCCAGCAAGTTCATTTAACATAGATCTGTTGCGTGTATGTGTGTATGCGTGTATGTACGTATGTTAAAGCTCTGCTTAGCCATGACGCGACCGCCTACAATCAACTCACTACCTGTCTAGCTGGCGACCTACAGCAGCTTAAGGCGCATTCTTCTGAACCATTCATTTGGAAAAATTATAAAACGAAAAACAAAGTTTTCAATCATTTTTGCAAAGGTGAGAATTGTCAGTACACGAAGTGCATGCTTGGCGTACTTGAATTTGGGACATACGTACATATGTATATTTTTCATACAAATCGCCCACCTGTGCGGCAGCACTGCAGATTATGACTGTGATTTGTTTAAAAATCAAATCGGTAAATTGACCAAAAATAATGAAAAATGATTGCTTTAAATTAAAAATAAAATAAAACAGAAGCACAATAAATCGATTAAAAATGAATGATATTAAATAAAATAAAAGTTTTATTTAAATTAAATCCAATTAAAAAATGAGATAAAATAAAATAAAGAAATTCAATTCACTTTATTTCAATTGAATTCAATAAAGTAAAGTAAAATAAAATAATAAAAATAAAAATAAGTAATATAGAATAAGATAAAATAAGATAAAATAAAACAAAATAAAATAAAATAAAAT
>NW_023459895.1:0-3721 GCF_013731165.1 Rhagoletis pomonella | reverse complement strand
AATAAAATAAAATAAAATAAAATAAAATAAAATAAAATAAAATAAAATAAAATAAAATAAAATAAAATAAAATAAAATAAAATAAAATAAAATAAAATAAAATAAAATAAAATAAGATAATATAAAAACTAAAATAAAATAAAATAAAAAATAAAATAAAATAAAAAATTAAACAAAATAAACTAAAATAAAATAATAATAATATATAAAATGATGAAATGATAAAATGAAATAAACCACATTAAAATAAAATAAAGAATAAAGAAATTAAAATGAAACAAACTTAAGGAAATATTTATAGGAAATTTAATAGTCATATAAAAAATTAATGAAAACAAATTAAATTAAAGTAAATCTATACACTGGCGATCAAAAGTTAGTGCAAGGTGTTTTTAATAAATATTTGCGATGTTTTTCAAGTAAACTTCTTTTTGTTATTTTTATATACAAATAAGGCTCATGCTCATCAAAACCAAATAAGTCAAACATTCAAACTTAATACAGAGTTTAGAAAAAATCAACAAATTTGCATCTAAATTTTGAACATTTTAATCTGAATTTTTATGTTATTCTTTTAAAACAAGTGCAAGTTTCAAGCGGCTAAAGAGAAGCTTTTTGGTCTCGGCCCAAACCGACAAACGGTTTTAGTGCCGAATAAGAAGAAGATGCATTGGTTATGATTTGTGCAATACGGTGTTCAATCGGCGTCTCTCGAGCCCCAAGATATCTTTAGAAGCTTTTGTTTTTAAGCTTGTTATTAAAAATAAATTTAACTGGCAGAATTTGAACATCAAATCCTGGTAGTCACAATCATTTAAATTTGCAAGTTTATACGTGCTTTTGGTTATCTGATAGAACGGCATATACTGTGAGTACATACATACATACATATGGATCGAATAGAGAAAAAAACTAGAAAAATGTACCTATTAAACTGTCTAGATAATTGTTTAATAAAACAGTTGGTATGACCAAGCCAATTCAATGCAAATTGAAATTGCTATTTTGCGATGGGCGTATTTTCAAAAGCAAATGGTGAATAATTTACACAAAACCATATACATACATTCATATGTTTAGTGTGGAAGAAAAGTATTGGCACAGATAATTTTTCACAATGTATGCAAAGTTTTTTACTTCTTATTTTTTTGGTAATTTTTTATAAAAATATAGTTAATACTACAACAAAAAAACTTAAATATAAAATCTGAACTTTGTGCAAAACTCAGGAAAATTCAATAAATTTGCGTCTTAATTTGCCACTTTGTAATCATATTTTTTAGAAACATTCTAGGCATGCAGTTTTATAGACCATTCGATTTTAGAATTACAAAGAAAAAGTTTGCAATAGCATTGATCTTCTGAATATCTTCCTTGCAAAGTACATAGGTTCGAGAATTTTGTTTTTTGTATGAAAGAAAATAATAACACCGTCCGCAAAAAAAAAATGCTAAGAATCATACTCGATTTTTGGGCTACAAAAGAATTTTTCTAAAAAAGCTAATCAAAAAGTTGCAAATTTATTGAGTTTTGTACAAACATTTGAAATTTTATTTTTATGTTTTTTTTTGTTTGTTGTAGTATGAACTATACATATTTTTATGAAAAAATTTGCGAAAAGAAATTAAAATAGAAAGCTTTGCATACGAATTGCGAAAAATTCTCTGTGCCAATACTTTTGTTCGTAACTGTATGTACCTTATTATGTTTAGTCCATACTATATACTTAATAAAACAATTTACAGATAAATACTTTGTTTCAAAGGCGCTTATCTATGTGATGGAAACGCAAATGCGTGAGCATATGTACGTTCGTATTTAATGCCATTAAATTTATTTACGTAAATACACTTTTTTCTTTTTTGTCATTTATTTTTATTCACTTTATAGCTTCTTATCACCGCAGCTGCATTCACTAACTAGCTCTATACGCCTCCAATTGTTGCGTGGCTTTCGAAATTTGTAATGTAAATAAATTAAATGTCTTTATTGTTTTTTGTTTTGTTACAAAAGAATGGGAGCACCAAATGTTAGCTGGCCACCTCGATGACCTTCGCTTTGTTGGAACTTCGTAAATTAATGTAAACTGAGTATGAGATTATAAAATACTTAATCTAATTAAATTCTTGTAGTAAAAAATGTTTATTGAAATAGCGACAGGTTGATTGACACATATTTTTAATGAAAAATTTAATGGAATTTCGACGGAAAAATAATTAATAAATAAGTATGCATTGTTTAGAAAAGCAAAGTTAAATCATGTCAAGTTTTAAGCAAAAAAATTCATTAATCGTTTTTGATGCATGTAGGTAAGTAATGAAGTATTATTGGCCGAAAGGTCCGCCGGCAAGAAATGCAACAAGGCGTAGAGTGCTGCCGTTGGTGTAGTCCTTAGTGCCCCTGTCATGCCGGTCATTGATAGCCTATATACACTTTCTATACTCTTAAGAAATATTTTCTTCTCCAATGCTATCTACCAAACCAATACCCCATGGAACAGTATCAGACTGACTATCGCCGTGAAGATCGAGTCAGAAAGAGAAGGCGACAGGCCCCAGGTGCGGCCAAACAGCTTTTTAGATACATAGAATGCCACGGAGGCCTTCTTCGCCCTCTCCTGAACATTGAGGCGCCAAGACAGCTTACTATCCTGTATTATTCCGAGATACTACATACTTGGTGTTTTTTGTTACCTGAAGGGTCATCCCTTCTAGCTTAGGCTTGGACCAGCTCGGTACCTTGTATTTCCTGATAAAGAGTATCGGATCTATCTTTTCTGCGTTGAAACTAAGCCCTAAACTCGATTGCTCAAAGATGTGTCAGCCTTAGTGATTGGCTCACAAGTGACCTGATTGTGGACAGACACTTTCGCTTACTATGACAGTAATATCAATGCCAATGAACTAGTTAACCAACAGAAAATATTTAGTCTTAGCAAAAGCCACCACTTTGCCAAGGTTTTAACGGTAACGAGAACATAAATAATAATCGAAATCGTACTGATAATGCATTTACCAGGTCTATCAGTTCGTTGAAGTTGGGCTTCAAACTTTCACACAATACGCTCGATGAGACCTTGTCAAATTTAATTGTGAATTGTGGGAGCGTGGCTGGTCGCCAATCAATTTTTTTTTACATTTCTGGGTTTTTATGCAAATGGATGTTGCACCAAATTTTTGCTATTTTGGAGAATCGTTACTAGTCTTTTCCACATTAGAATACAAAATTCGTATAGCTGGTGGGCTTGGCAGTTGGCCGATTTTCACCATATTTCAGATGAATGTTTTCCTAGGTTAATGCAAGTTACAAAAAGTAATTTCATTGGAATCGGATAGAATTTGCCATATACGCCCCCCTATTGTAGTGGGCGTCACCCTCCATGGCAAGGCGCCGCAGGATTCTTATACTCTCCAGAAAAGCACTAAAAATGCATGATATCACTGAAATGTCCCTAATTCGGTAAGGACTAGGAAAAAATATGAAGGTAAATCCAGTTTTAATCGATCATTCAACTATCATTGCTGATCCCGTAAATGCGTATTCAAATTTTTACGTAAAAATTCTATTTATTCGACTTCGAGTATCCTGTAAGTAGACATGTTTAGAATCGAGTGGAAATTTGCATTTTCCGCCGCTCCGAGACCACTGTGCGATGGTGTTATTTTTTCTTCCATAAAAAAAAAAATTCTAACATATCAAAAATCAACACTTATTCCAAGGC